>NW_027466202.1:1017500-1122500 GCF_046127955.1 Nelusetta ayraudi
GGTGAATAATGTGTGTTATTCTTAGTAGCTAAGCTGATAAGTGTGGGACGAAACTAAGGCAATTAAGCATTATTTTGATTGTTGGTTTGCTTTTTAGTGTTGCACTTGTTGGTTTGTTGGATTTTCTTATTTAAAGTAAGCATTTTTTTTTTATGAATATTCAATCTGTTGTATTTATTGACATATAGAGGATTCTTTTCCTAGTATTATAGTGTTTGTTTGTTTTTAAATCAGTTTAACTTGCCTGAGTTGCTCAACTGAAGATGTTTAATTTTACCTTTAGCCTGTTTTGCTCACGAGGTGTAATAGATTGTGGAATCTTAGTAGACCTTAGTAGACGCACGCTGCTGAGAGTGGCAACAATCAGCTCCGATGACCGTGGTGCTTGTAAATAAGGCAAATGCGCCATCTAGTGGGATGCAGCATGTTTATTCGTGTTGGAGCAATGACAAGTACTACTAACAAAACAAAAGATGCACAGGGTAAAAAAAAATAATCATAAACTCTTCTTAGATCTCTTATAGATTATTGATAATAGCATTCTAATTGATTTCAAACCTTTTCAAAAGATCTTTTGCCAGTAGCACACCCAAATATTTGATAACCTTGGAATTCCATTTGACTTTATATTTTCCTCTAATTTCTCGGCCTGGATGATAATTCAGCGTGAGAATTTGAGTGTTTGCTATGTTTAACTTGTTGCCTGTGTATTTACCATAGGTTTCTATTATCAACATGAAATGAGGTAAGGTTCTGTCCGAGTCTTGCAGAACCAAAATAATATCATCAGCAAAAAGCCCTGTTAGATGTCCCTGCTCTCCTATATGTATTCCTTTTAGATTGTTACTTTGTCTGATCATTTGTGCCAGCGGCTCAATGAACATAGCAAACAATGTAGCGCTTAGGCAACATCCTTGACGAGTACCATTAATCTTTATCCTTGCCGTAGGTTCTTGGTAGAGACCTTGAATACACTGTATTAACTTTTCTTGGAACCCCAGTTTCCCAAGAACTTGATACAGAAATCTCCAATTCACACAGCCAAGGCTCACCAGTAACAGGTCGCAGGCCCTGCTTTTGGATCTGATCTATTATGTATAGGACCCGTCTAATGTCTTCTTGAGTCTGCCTACCTGTTAAAAAAGCTGACTGATTGGAAGTCCATCTCGTCCCCTTAAATTTCAAAGCGTAACGAACCTGTGTAGCCCGAGGAATTTTATTATAGTTTTTTTCCTAGGGTGCAACTCCCCAGGTGGCATTGTCAGGCAACCCCCCCGCCCCCATTTTCCTTTATACCCACCAATAGAATTGTCTTGTCTCATGGTTATCTTTTAAGATAACCATTATCTTATCTTTTAAGATAACCATGAGCACAAGAAATAGGGTACAGCTTATCTGCAAAGTAAGTAACACGTACATTATGAACTATCATTCTATATCATAATGATGTAATATGTCAACCGAAAGCAGCTGACCAGCTGAAAAGGCTCACTCCACCCCCTACTGTTGGGAGAAGGACACGTTCCCGTCAGTAATTCAAATTTCTCAGCTGCATGTATAGGGGGACAAGGTGAGAACTCCGATTGGACAAGAAAACCGAATTATTGCTTAGTTCGATTAATTTCTGCATGTAAACGCACTGATTACACCTGCGCCAGAGTGCAGAGTGAAAGCAGCTCTTTTAAAAACAAGCGCAGGCTGGAGTCAGCACTCTGTCCTCTGGCGTGTCCACGCTGAGAACTTTGCAGTTCTTCTTAGCATTTCGGCTAGCAATCCCAGAGCGGGCTGGGCCATAAGCGCAGCTGGAGGAGGAACCCTGCCGGGTGCCCGTTCATCGGGAGGTGGTGCTGTGTGTGCGTGATCGTTGTGCATTCACCGCTTGGCTGTTAAAGCCAAAGTCTTTTTGGTATGGTACTTATTTCCTTGACACTCAGGCAGCTAAACCTGGTCTATTTTAAATTGTTGTCAAATAAAGCTGTTTCATTGGAAGTCCGTCTCGTCCTCTTAAATTTCAAAGCGTAACGAACCTGTGTAGCCCGAGGAATTTTATTATAGTTTATTTCCTGGGGTGCAACTCCCCAGGTGGCATTGTCAGGCAACCCCCCCCATCCCCCCCAATTTTCCTTTATACCCACCATCTGAATTGTCTCCACCTCCGCCAGACCCTCCCCCTCGCCACATCTAGTCTTTTTTTGATAGATGATGATCTATGCGTATTGATGCGTCATGCTGATGCGTAGCCCCTCCAGGATCCCTCCTTGCACTGCCACTCCGTCGTAGTGCGGGGCACCGAGTGCCGCAGGCCGCTCCGCACCCGTCGCCACCGCCGTCTTCTCCGCCAGGCCGCGTCTCGCCAATTCCTCCTTTACCTCCTCTGCGCTGTTGTAGGTTCGAGTTTCCGTATCCCAGTGGGTCCTCATCTTGGTGAATGGCGTCTGGAAGCGGATGCCCTTCTCCTTCAGGATTCTTTTAGCAGTGTTGTACTCCTTTCTCTTTTGGACCATCTCTGTCGCGTAATCATGATGGAATGACGGTACTTTCTTCCCCAGTTCTATTTTCTTTGTCCATAGCTCTCTCAGGACCCTCTCTTTGGTAGTAAATTCCAGAAAGTTAACAATGATGGGTCTCGGTTGGGCACCGTCCGCTGGCTTCTGTGCAAATGAGCGGTTTGCTCTCTGAATTTGGAAATTAAAATCTGCTGGCAGGTGCAGTTTGCTTTTCAGCAGGTCTTCCACAAACTTGGCCACAGATTCTCCCTCCTCTCCTTCAGTGACTCCATAGATACGTAGGTTGTTTCTCCTCGGCCTGGACTCCAGGTCAGTTAACTTGTCCTGAAGAGCTTTTTGTTCTCTCAATGATATGACCAGAGCGTCATTAGCTTCCTGTGCCCAACGTTCTAGCTTTTCAATCCGCGACTCAGCCTCGTTGATCTTGCCGGTCTGGAGCTCCTGTTCGGTGACGACTTTCGCAAGTTGTTGATTTATTTCGTCTTTGAAGTCGTCCAAGTCTTTTTCCACGTCATTCCTCAGTGTTTCTCCAAACGTGCGAAGGACTTCTTTTGATTCCGTTTTTAAATCCCTTATCTCCTTGCTAATAATTTTTATGTCCGAGCCCTTTTCCGTGTCGTTAGTCACGAGGAGTTTGTTTCGCCATCTCCCTCTGTTTCAGAGCAAGCTGGTAGTTCCGCCATATTGTCTGTTACCGTGTTTCTCTTTTGGTTGAATCAAGTTTTCCTTCCCATTCCAACGTTCCCCTGATCACTTTGTAGTTAATATGATATCTGACAATAGTTATTCAAGTTTTCGGGGAGTTTTTACCCTGGATGGTCGAGAGCCCTGGTGTCGCGCAGTCTACCGCTTTATGGCCAAACCAGAAGTCCCTTCCCTCTAGCCTTTTCAAGAGGGAGGTGGCTAGACTCGGCTCTTGTGGGACGAGAAGCAGAAGGCGTGTCCGATCGGGGGGGAAGATGAGATGACATTTTTGTGGGTCAACACAAACTCATCTGCGAGGACAGCAGCCTTGGACAATGACGACACTTTCTGTTCATTCAAGAACATTACCACCTTCTCTGGCAAAGAGTCTTTAAAATCTTCTAAAAGAACAAGCTCACGGAGTGACTCAAAGTCATTTTTGACATCATTAGCTGCACACCATTTATCAAAGAGGTTGCTTTTCTCCCATGCAAACTCGACAAAGGTTTGACCACTGGATTTTCTATGGTTCCTAAATTTTTGCCGGTAGGGCTCAGGAACAAGCTCATAAGCAGGAAAAATTGCTTCCTTTACAACATCATATTGCAGGCTGTCTTCTAAGAAAAGAGCAGACACCAACTCCTGTGCTTTTCCCACCCGCTTGCATTGGAGAAGGACAGGCCACATGTCTCTTGGCCAGTTGAGTGGCGAAGCTATTCGCTCCAAGGCACTGAAGTATGAATCAACTTCTGCCTCACGAAATGCTGGCACCAGAAAAATGTTTTTACTGGGGCTGGGCAACGATTAAAAATTTTAATCGCAATTAATCGCATGATTTACCTGATCAATCACGATTAATCACGTCGTATACGCAAAAGCCAATAATGAATTTAAAAGAAGTCTTTCATACACTTTAATTTAAATGTTCTGCCATATAAACGAAAGCACCATAACATTTATCGTGCAAACACTTAACATCAGCACTTTACACAGAAACATTTTTAATGTAAATCTAAAGTTAAAAAAAATGCAAATACAAAATTAAAGCTTATTGCCAATGCCAGGGCATTACTGTTATCCTGTTCCTTATGAAAAATAAAAATAAATCTATCTCCAAAATCCTGAGCCACAATAATAACAGGCAATTTCTGAGGTAACAGCAGAAACATTTTTCTTTTATCAGGGAGCAGCATAACCAGTCTGCGTTCCCTTGCAAATGTCCCAGTTAGAAAGGGTGAGGCACAAAAACGTTCACTTTTGGGTTTTTCTTCACAGGGGACTAGAATGTAAAGTCCACATTTATACTGGAGTTCCTTTGGAGAATCTCACTCAACTCAGTGCAGTTTGTCAGTTCCTGGAACTTGACGGCCAGTTATTTTAAATGTACTGCCATATGAATTAAAGTGCCATAACATTTACTGTGCAAACACACTTTTAACATCAGCATTTTTGAACAATTAGCAGCTAAGAAAAAAAAAATAGTGTAAATTTAAACTCAACTTAAACAATGTTATCAAAGCAATACAAAATTAAAGCTGTAAGCAGCGTTTGCGGGACTGAGCCCACCTGGCCACTGCCTGCCGTGACGTCCGCCACCTGGCCACAAGCCCCCGACACCCGCCGACGCTTCCCAACGCCTGGCGATTCCGCCCGAAACCCGCCGATGCCCCATTACTGACGCCGACGCCTGCTGATGACACATCAAGCACTGACTTGACATTACTGACTTGACATTTAGAAACATTTGATTTCTAAATGTGATTGATTACTGTATCATTTTGGAGATAATAAGCCTTAAAGTTGGCTTTTTGTTTTGTTTTGCGACAGCTCCAATATTCCATTTTTACTGTACAATAACATCAAATTGCTCCATAAGCTCTGGCAATGGTTGGTACAGTTGACCTCAGGACAACCTTGAATATATCTTCTCTTAATATTCTTGAATATTCTCACTTAATGTACCAGCTCCTTCCTGTAGACATGATATGTACAGTTAGTTATTCTTTGTTTGACGCAAGTGTTATATTAAGTTCCTCCTATCTTTATCTACGTATCGTTATCGTTATCTACTTCTTGTTAATTTGAAATAAACACTAACAGCATAATGTCAAAACAAAAACCGAACAAGTCAAAGATCATAAAACAAGGAGGCTTTGTACTAAAATATGAATAAAATATAAACAGGGAGTTGTCTAATGTCGTCAAGGAAGCCAACATTACGTTACCTGTTGATCAGCATGTTGACTCAGAAAATCCTCAGGCTCCTGCTGCGACATTTCATTTGGGGCGACGGTTGTGACTTCACTGCTGGTCCCGTGAGAAACTCAAATCGGTTCTTCACGTTTGTTGCGTGGCATGGGTTAGGACATTGAGAGGCATTATAGTGTGGTTGTGTGCACCAAATCGGACTCGGCTTCTAGCTCGATAGCCGTGCATAATTTACGCAAACGCAACGCTCTGTTTACGTGAACTCACGGAGTCCGACTCCTTGCACGTGCTCATATCGACTCGATGGATTTATGAGCTTGATGACAAGTGTGTATTTTGTATTGGATTGATGTACTGCAATTCTAGTCATGTGAACAAGCAATTAGCATTCCTAGTTATATGTGGCATGACGAAATACTGTACTACCAAGTTTGTATTGCAGTTTCTTCAGTTTATGGGGTAGAGGGTGCTCAAATTGGATTGATTGAAGATGTAGTTTAGGTACAATTTGCTTGTTTTTATCAATATTTAAGTTGATTGCAGTTCAAGGTGGCACAATCCTATCAGATGTTGTCATTTTGTCACAAAGAACACTGGTATTTGATGATTATTACCATAAGTACCACCATGTTGCAGGCATTGTGGTTACAAGTTTCACTCCAATTTTGATTGTTGTCTGTATGACTAGCAATCCGTTGAGCTGTCTAGGGTTATCATTCAGATAAGGTGTCACAACTTTTAATTGCATGGGAACTTTGGGATCCATGGCAGATGGGCATTGTAAAAAAACGGATCTTGAGTCGGAAGGCTAGCTTGTCCTAATTGTGACCTTAATATGATGATTTTTTTTTCCCTGCCAGATTGAGGAGAAATGAAATGGACATCCAAACCGGGTCCAATAATGGATGAGCTGGATGATGTCACAGTATCAATTTTAAATGGTATGTCATGTGTAGGTATGAAAAAATTTCCATGATTTTGATTGGTCCGCTAAGTAATTAAAATAACTGTATGCTGACACTGATTTCAAAAAGAAGTATTTTACAAATTTGAGACAAAATGTCTAAACTGAATTGCATTTACAATTAATTCTGATAACAGAAATTGGCACAAAACAAACTTGGTTTGACTTGTCAAGTTGAATTAAATTCATTAGTGAAAAAATGTATGAGTTGTTAAGTCTAAAAGGTTTGTTAATGATTGGACTGTCTTTATAGCTGCCAACATCGATGAAGTCTTGCTCCACACCCTCAGTCGTGATGATTTGAGAGACCTTTTTCCTGGACCAGAACACTTTCTTAGGAGGAAACGGATTTGGGCCCTTATTAGTGTAGATGTGATTGGTTACCTACTTTGCTCTGAAAACATCGAGCATAACACTTTTTTTTTCTTTTTTCCTAATTGTGTCTATTGTTTCTCTCTTGTTCATAATGTTTTGGATCTGGTTTCCTCTCGGCTGAGAATTCCACCGTACCAGACAAGGCTGCCCCGAATGAAGCCAGGAACTGTGTCTTCACGAGGAGGAACATCTCCAATCTGTCCTCAGACATCCACTCCTTTGGTGAAAAGCAGCCCAAAGAGGACCCTACAGCTTCCTGCTCCTCCACAATATGTTGTCTATACTAGACATGGGCAAACCCCGGCCCGCGGGCCACATCCGGCCCACTGCGTGTCTCTGTCCGGCCCGCGTGAAGCCAGTCATAACCCCCCAACACCGCACCCCCCAACGAAACTTTGTCGGCACGTAACTTTGCCGAGTTAGTGTAGCGCGATAGCGATAGCGTGCTTCCCCCCCGTCAACGAGGTGTAGGTACAGAATTAGTCCGGGTGCAGAATCGTTCCGGGCAGAAGTGACTGCCGATACGGCAACTCCATTGGGACATACCTCTACATCGCGTTCGAACGTGATATATGGATAGATCGCGGTACGTTTATAGAGTTGCCGTATGTGACGTAATTGGCAGTCGCCTCTGTCCAGTGGGCGAATGCCAACAACGTCACATACGGCAACTCTATTAGGACAAACTACATCGGTTGATTAAGGTTATCTTTTTTTTTCTTTCAATCCCTGCCGTATTTACAGTACTTTGTATTATATTGTATACACGAAATTCTCTCTCTCTCTCTCTCTCTCTCTCTCTCTCTCTCTCTCTCTCTCTCTCTCTCTCTTCACAAGCTCGTAAGCACTACTTCCAGATGGCCCGCACTGCCAGTGAGGGGAAATGTGTCATGTTCAAAGAGCTGAGACGCAGGCTGGTGAGAAACACTGTCACCAGCATGATTTCTATCTTGAGAGCCAGTCAGCAAGGAGAGGGGGTCCGGTACCCTTCTAAGCATGAAGTCACTGCAATGTCTCAAAGACTAGTGGAGTATTATCCCATGCTGAAGGATTAAGACAAAACAATGAAACATGTAAGTGATTATATTATTTTGCGCACTTAGATTTTGAAGCGTGTGGTTATTTTTGGCTGATACTTTTTTTATCTGTGCATGTTCACTTTCCATCTTTATTTGTTCTTTCAATGAGTGAAATTTTATTTACCACAGGCGAGCACTTACAAGAATCTTCAAAAGAGATTCACCAGAGAGGGGCCACAAGAAGAAAAGGCATCGCATTGACTTCTCAGCAAGTGACCAAGAAGAAGATCATGATGCAGACTCAATTGGTGGATCAACAATTATTTTGTGTCACACACCAGGGCGCAGTTCTGATAATGGCCACACTTCACATAAGTAGAAACATGTCCATTTTAATAATAATGATAATGTATGAAAGCTAGGCAATGTTTTGATAGTTTTGGATATCATGATATATCACAGGCATTTTTACATTTGAATTGTCATTTGATATATTTTGATGCTCCAAACAATTTCATCCATTTGACTGATTTACTGATTTGTCTCCTCCATTTCATCAGCCAAAGATGGTCTGACAGCACAGGCCAGACATTATCAGACCCTGCAGGAGCTGTAGAAGAAACCAAAACCCAACCAAGATGCTGTCTCCCAAATTCTTGACCTGCAGTTTCAAGCAAGAAGATCCTTCATTGATAGTGATGTTCTGAAAGAACAGGACAAGGCCAACAAAGATCCTGGATGCATATCCATGTGTCAAGGATCTTTATCGTGTAAGTGATTAACTTGTTTTGGTTTATGATGAAAAGCAAGCATTTTTGCAGATTTTAACACTGACTTGCATTATAGGCGATGAATGAGCTGCGGCGCATTCTGGATAAGGGCAACAGAAAATTCATTGATGAACTAAAAAAAGAGATGGGAAGACTTCTGCACCAATGTGTAATTTTATGGTGTTTGGAAAAAAAATGAAGTGATGAAGCCACGCATAACGCTGGATGTAGGTGAGTGGGACATGCCAGTGAGGCACTGCTTCATGTCATTCAGGCGAAAGTTTGTTCGCATTTTCTCACATTCAACACTTCATAGTTCCATGCATGGATGTGGCGTTTCCTTCTTCTTTTTCTTTAGCCAACAGAAGATCCTACAATGTACTCGCAGAAGAGGTCTTTCTGCACCCCTGTGTTGCTGTTTGATGGGACCCGCTGTCTCATCTGTCTTGGAGCCACTCCCGCCACCACGCTTGCCAAGGAAGACTTGAGTGACGGTCTGCTTCATCTGATGGATTACTACTATGCCCTGCACCTCACATATCCAAAAGTGTGTGGCAACCCTTCTCTCTGTCATTCAGACAGAAGTGCTACAGGATACTATCCATGAGTGAGACACCACAGCCTCATACAAAAAAGACCATGGCAGAATGGAAAGATTTTATTGGGGAGTAGAGCTGTGTACTAGGCATAGGTAGTGATACACTCCCCTGGTAGTTGTAACTTGAGGGTGGGTGGGAGTCTGTTGGAACAAACATGTTATCAATGGTGATAGGAACACAACACTATATGCTGTCCCCATACTGTTTTTGTTTTTTTTGTGTCAGGGAATCTGAATCAATATTCAATAATGATGACGGTGAATATTGTAACAACACAACATTACTTGCGTTCTAGAAATGATTGCTTGAGATTGTTTTAAGATGCAATGCCTTAGTGACGTTTTTATTACAAGGCAGTGAAGGCACTGTCAGCAATTTAAGTGAATAAATAGTTGTTGACAATATTAATTCTGTTTGCTGAATTATCTTTTTTGGGGGGGGGAATGGGCGTAGGGGGGGTGGATGCTTTGTCTCATTTTGAGAAAAAAAAGCTAATATTGTGAACACTTAAATTAAGAAGAATTGCACTGTTAGTAGGTCTGGTTTTAAGATCTTTTCATTCAAATTAAGAAAGAAGCAAACGTGAAAAAAGAATTGAGAAGCTAGTATCAAGTTTATTTGACTTAGTACAGTCCTTGGAATGAGTACTTTACTGTTTATTTCAAGAGTTTTTCCATTCTTCAAATGCCTAGATATATCGTCTTATTTTAAGAAATCTTACCAAGTCTAAATATCTTACTGCATTGGCAGATAATTTGACTTGTTTCTAGCCTGTTCTTTCTCAATTTAAGTGTTTATTTCTTAGATATATTTTGCAGTGTGTGGACACCGAGGGGAGCTCTAGAATTGGCTCATTCAACCGACCAACGAGCCAATCAGCAGCGGCGTCACAGGCCCTCCTCCTTCTTTGTTCTCTCTCTCACTTTGACTTCTGCACTGGACAGCCAGGTTTGTGGAGGGAAGGTTGGAACAAAGTAAGGACGGGGTACCCCATACATTCATGTACGTAGAGTCACTAAGTCTTAAACTCACCAGGTTTGTATCGCTTATCGATAACCCTAATGCCATACAAGTCTATGAGGGTCAAAGGTCAACTTTGTCATAGGGAGGGAAGCAGCAGGAGTAACGCAGGAGTTACGCAGTGCAGGTCTCGCGTGATGCTGTGAGATTCTCG
Source organism: Nelusetta ayraudi (assembly GCF_046127955.1). Classification (NCBI taxonomy): domain Eukaryota; kingdom Metazoa; phylum Chordata; class Actinopteri; order Tetraodontiformes; family Monacanthidae; genus Nelusetta; species Nelusetta ayraudi. Next base: position 1,027,801 of record NW_027466202.1, read on the forward strand.
GACCGTCGGCGCAATCCAAAATGGCGACACCCTGTCAGTAGTAAACAAACTTTACCTGACTATTTTGCCGAATTACATATATTTATAAAATAGATTAAAAACTATAAGAGATAAGAAGCCTGGAGGACGAGGAGAGCTTAGCCGATCTGGAAAAATATCTGGACGACATCTTCGACCGAAGAGTTATGGGGAAGACGGGCAAGACGCCAACGCCAACGTCAACGCCGTCTTCCAAGCGAAGCCGTCCCGAAGACTCCCCCGGAACAATTTCACCACCCGGCAATTCCTCGATTGACATATTATTGTCGATCGAACAAAGGCTCTCCAGCGTTGATGCCAGGTTAAACTTAATGGAAACACTCCACAAGGAATTCCAGGCGATGCGCGAGTCGCTGGAATTCAGCCAGCAACAGGTTGTCTCACTAGCCGCAGAAAACAAGGAGCTGCGAGGGTCGGTTAAATCTCTCACTGAGGGAATGAGCCAACTCTCTAAAGACAATAAATACTTAAAAGAAACAGTCCTAGACCTCCAGGCGCGCAGCATGAGAGACAACCTGGTGTTCTCAGGGATCCCCGAAAAGGCGGAAGAAGACCCGGAGAAGACGGTAGCGGACTTCTTAACGAAGCATCTGAAGCTTCCTACGGAGACCGTCAAGAACATCACCTTCCACCGGGTACATCGTCTTGGAGGGAAGAAACCTGACAGCCGCCGGCCGAGACCCATCGTGGTAAAATTTGAACATTTCAAGCAAAAAATGCTGGTAAAGAGCCGAGGACGGGAACTTCGCGGAACCGATTTTGGAGTGAACGATCAATTTCCAAAGGAGATTCTGGATCGACGAAGAGTCCTCTTCCCGATCCGGAAAAGGTTCCTCGCTGAAGGCTCTAAAGCGGTTGTCGCGGTAGACAAACTGTTTGTCAACGGTCAGCTCTACCGCGATAGCAAGTCAACTCCGTGGTTGTACTAACCGTTCTCTCCACAGGCTTCAAGACAACAGGTAATATCGTATTAACGCAGCTTATGCCAATATTGTTGTCAATGATAATCACGTAAGCGCCATTTCAGTCAAAGTATGACTTTTCAGCTTCAAACTGACTCTCCCCCCTCAATATCCCTCCCCTCAAACTGCACTAATGTCTCTTCCTCACTTCTTTTCTCTCTGGTAACAATGTTCATCGTGACAGATTGCAACGATGTTTGTTTACATTGGCAGTTGTACGCGCGCACGCACGCACGCACACACACACGTAACACACACACTAACACATACACCACTCTAGGTCTATATAGTAAACATGACCTCCCTTAAGTTCGTCACTTGGAATGTGCGGGGTATAGGTACCAGGGACAAAAAATTTAAAATTCTCAACCATTTGAATTTTCTTGAAGCCGACATTGCCCTACTACAGGAAACTCACTTAACAAACACTACAGCACATAATCTAAAATCGACCCTTTTTCCAAACATCTACTCGGCGAGTTACAACTCGAAGCAGAGAGGTGTGGCTATCTTGATCAATAAGAGACTTAATTTCATTATAAATAGTACAATATCTGACCCTAATGGAAGATATATAATAATCAACACTAACATTGACAATAAAGATTACTGTATTGCTAGTATTTATGGCCCAAATGTGGATGATCCCTCTTTCTACCATGCCTTTTTCTTATCACTCTCTGCACATGTAAACACAACACTCATAGTAGGGGGTGACTTCAACCTAGTGTTAAACTCTGATATTGATAGATCCAACACCTCAGCTAGCCAACGACACTCATTAGCTGCAGACACATTAAAACAGTATATGAGTGATTTTGGTTTATCAGACCCTTGGCGTTCAAACCACCCAACTCACAGAGAGTACACCTTTTTCTCTTCTGTTCACCACTCATACTCACGCTTGGACTACTTTATCACCAGCAACTCACTCTTGGCAGATATCCGGGAAGCCCGGATCCACTCCATCACTATTAGTGATCATGCACCTGCCTCTATCTCCGTCTCTACAAAGGCACCTAGAGCACCGATCTGGAATTGGAGGCTGAACACGTCATTACTCATAGACTCAGATTTTATAAAATACTTTAATAAGGAGTGGACAATATTCCTACAAATTAACGACTTGCATGAAACTCCTGTACATGTTCTATGGGAAACAGCTAAAGCAGTAATGCGGGGCAAAATAATATCTTATTCATGCCACAAAAAAAAAAAAGAATTAGCTCTGGAGTCTGAATTAGTTAATAATATTAAAACATTAGAATCTTCATATGCCATCCAACAGGAAGAAGACGTATGGAAAGAGCTATGCAAACTAAAAACAGAATTAGCCAAACTGACAGATAAAAAAACCAAGTTCCAAATGCAAAGATTACGCCTTGAAAACTTTGAATGCAATAATAACTCTAGCAAATTCTTAGCGAGCCAGCTAAAGTCAAACAGAGAAAAAGCAACAATCTCCTCCATCAAAAACCTGGATGGCAAACTAACCCATAACCCAGAAGAAATTAACCAATGCTTCAGAGATTTCTACAAAAAATTATATTCCTCCGATAATAATCCTTCAGAAGCCTCAATAGATAACTTCCTGAATAGTATTGTGCTCCCTAAATTAAATCAGGAACAGGCTACTACAATGGACGCAGATCTCACTCAGGAGGAATTTGAAGAAGCCTTGGCACAAATGCCAGTAAATAAAGCCCCAGGACCTGATGGCTTCCCAGTAGAATTTTATAAGGCACTTTGGCCTACTATTGGTCCGACCTATAATAGAATGGCTAGAGAGATCCTAAATACTGGACTTCTCCCATCAAACATGAATTCCGCTAACATTAGCCTCATACTCAAACCGGACAAAGACCCATCGCTTCCGACTAGCTACCGACCAATATCATTAATCAATACCGATCTTAAAATTATTTGTAAAGCAATAGCTAGACGACTAGAAAAAATTACTCCATATATAATCCATCCTGACCAAACAGGGTTTATTAAAGGTAGAGATTCAACCTCCAACGTACGTAGATTTATCAATCTGATAGATTATACTAACGCCAACAATCTACAAACAACAATTGTTTCGCTAGATGCAGAAAAAGCATTTGACAGGGTCAATTGGAGTTTCTTATTCTCAACACTACAAAAATTTGGTTTCGGGAATTCATTTATATCCTGGATACGAACATTATACAGCTCTCCGTGCGCCTCAGTCAGAACGAACAGCCAGACCTCTCAAAGGTTTAATCTGCAACGAGGAACCAGACAGGGCTGCCCTCTCTCCCCTTCACTATTTGCAATGTTCATAGAACCTCTGGCAGCTGCAATTCGGCAAAATGATAATATCAAAGGAGTCCAAACTTCAACATCTGACCATAAAATAAGCTTATATGCCGATGACGTATTGTTATTTCTTCAAAATACACAATCCTCACTTACTGAAGTTATCAGCCTTATTGACAATTTCTCTTGTATTTCAGACTATTCAATAAATTGGGCAAAATCCACGGTGCTACCGCTTAATTGTAAATTTAAACGAACCACTCTAGCACCATTGCAAGCCGGTAACATACGATACTTAGGTATCAATTTCTCTCCCAACCTATCAGACTTAATACAACTCAATTTCATCCCGCTATTAAAGAAAATAGAAAATGATCTAATTCGATGGAGAAACTTACCCATATCTCTTTTAGAGAAAGTTGCAACAGTAAAAATGATGGTTTTACCTAAACTAAACTACCTTTTCTCAATGATTCCCTATCAACCTCCTGCTCAGTGGTTTAAAACCCTGAACTCAAACGTCACAATATTTCTATGGAAAAACAAACCACCCCGTATCAGTCTGAAGACGCTTCAAAAAGCGAAAGATGCTGGGGGACTAGAATTGCCAAACTTTTATTACTACTATATTGCCAACAGAATAAAGTATATTCATAAGTGGTTCAACCCTAGCCCACATGATGTATCCTGGCATGTCATAGAACAAGCCTATTGTGGTGATATTCAGTTAGCAGACTTGCCATTTATCAGCACACCAAAACACCACAGCTGCATGAAAAGCGTTAATATAAGTCACTCTCTGACGGCTTGGATGGAATTTCTGAAAATCACAGGTTCTTCCCTTCTCCCGTGCGGTCGTATGCCCATCTGGAACAATCCTGATTTACTACAAAATAAAAAAGCACTTAACTTCACACATTGGGCAGATAAAGGTATAACTCACGTAAAACACATAAGAGAGAATAATAATTTTAGACCATTTCAAGAGCTTGTGACACAGTTTGGAATTAACAGTAGTTGTTACTTAGAATACATGCAAATTAAGTCCATAATTAAGAATAAACTCAAACTTGAACACACAAGTTTGAGAGACATGGAGGTCTCTCCGGCTGTACAGTCGGTCCTTAATTTCTCACCTCCTAAACTACTTTCCAAGATATATAAAATCCTTACAAACACAGATCGCACTATTTCTATCCCCATTGCTAAGTGGGAAAGAGACCTGTCTCTCCAGCCCCACTCTAATTTCTGGAGAACAATCTGCCTGAACACCTTTTCACTGATAAAACAACCTAATCTACAATTAATACATTTTAAAATACTCCACAGGATCCACTACACTGGACAGCGGATGTTTCAGATGGGCATGACCACCACTCAAACCTGCTCACACTGCACAGTTAATGTTCCAGATAATTACTTACACGCTGTATGGCATTGCCCACCAGTAAATAAATTCTGGCACATAGTATGCAATGATCTATCAGCACAGGTCGGTTACACCATCACAGCCACTCCTTCTTTTTGTCTCTTGGGAGACCTTAGTGATATCACCTCAGATAAGGCAGAATCTCGCATGCTGATCACCTCCTTATCTATCGCTAAGAAAACAATCCTCATAAACTGGAAAACAAAGCAACACCTGCACATTGCACAATATAGGAACTTACTGTTAGACCACACCTCCTTGGTAGGAATGTCTGCTTCATCCTATAACTAAGCAATAAACAATCAATAGCTGAGGCTGCTGGTTGATGTGGGCGGCCGTGGTCGTGCTGCCGCGGGCTGGGTGCGGTCTGGGGGGGGGGTGCTGGGCGTGGGGTGCTCGGCTGCCTTGCGGGTTGGTGGGGGGTCGGGGGTTGGGCGCCCCGGCGGGGGATGTCTTCCACGCGGGGGGCTGGGCCTGGTGGTTGGGGGGGGGTGCCACGGGGTGGGGGGCGGCGGCTGGGGTGGGTGGGCGGCGGTCCCTGGCTCTGGGCCGGGGGCCCTCCTGTTGGTGGGGGGACTGATCCGTCCCTGTGTCTGGGAACTGGCGCTGGATCGTACACGGTGGGGTCACATGCCTGGGGTGGGGCTGCGCGGCCGGCGGCTACCGCTCCTGTGTGCCCGGGTGGCGCCTTCTGCCCCACCTTCGCCCTCCGTCTCCCTGGTCGCTGCCGCTGCCCCGGGGCCCTCGGGCGGTGGGGGGTGGCCCCCCTTTGGCTCCTGGATCCCTGTGGTGTCCCCGGCCCCGATGTCGCTGAGGGGGCGTCCTAACCGGGAGTCCCCCCTGGTCACATAATGGGTGTATTTATTTTTTTATTTTATTTTATTTTATTTTATTTTATTTTATTTTTATTTTTATTTTTATTTATTTATTTATTTATTTATATATTTATTTTTCCTTCTGTTTTGGGGATTTGTGTCTTGGGTGGTCGCTGCCCGGCCTTCTGGCCGGGCACCGCGGGGGACTCGATATGGGCAGCGACCGGGTCCCTGGTGGGCCTCCCCCCGGTGCGGTCTCCTCGCCCTTGCATGGGGCACCGACTGCACCCTCGTTGGCAAGGACCTGGCTCCCACGCAGCCAACGACCCACTGACATTATCACTAGGGCTTTGGATGAGGGTCGGCCACCGCTCCATCCGAGACCCTCTCCAATTTTAATAACATTATAGACACTTAGGGCCTGGGGGGGGGGTTCGTGCACTGCGGCCGCCGCCCTGCTCAGCAGCAGTGTGGTTGCCCCAGGGCCTTACCACCCCTCCATTTTAAACGCACTATAGTCCAACACACCAGCAAGTGCACATATACACACACTGACACTCCTACACACAGTGGGGTCGGCCTGCTAGTGGGGGCCGGACCCGACATCTTTCCCACCCTGGATGGGCCCTGTGCAGTCCGGTGCCCCCGAGGTGCGAGACCGGCTGGGCTTATGGGGACCTTGCCACTTGTGGCGGGGTCCCCCTTCCCCCAATCCCGGGACTGGGCCGCTGCCCGGGTGGTCCCCTTGCGCCGCTCGGGGGCGGGTGGGCGGCGACGACCTGAGACACGGGGGTCTGACAATGGTGGGCGGGGGCCCACGGATTGAATATTTAATTTTATCTTTTTTTTTTTAATTATTTATCTTCTTCTTTTACAGGACACAGGGGGAACCAGGGGGGACTCTCGCTCGGGGGCCCGCTTTGCCGGCGTTGGGGGCGGGGGTACGGCTGTGGCCCCGGGGGCCGGGGGGGGGCTGTCCCCTGGTGCCGGGGGGTCCCGGGGCGGTGGGGGTGGCTGGGGGGTGTGGGGGGTGGAGGGGGCCGGTTGATGTGCCATACTGGGTCCGTAGGGGGGGGGCCTCTGGGTGCCCGGGCCCGCCCTGGGTACCGATCCTCCCGGTGGGTGAAGGGGCTGGGTCCTGTCATGGGGATGGGTCTGGTCTCGCTTGCCCTGGGGGGCCCCCGTCCGGGGGCCGGGCTCTGCTGCCTGTCCGCCCTGGGTGGTGTCCCTTCTCCTTGGGGTATCTGCCTCCCTGTCATCCTGCCCTGGCTCCTCGTGGGGCGGGTGCCCTCCGGCCGGGGGGCCTGCTGCTCCGGGCCTCTTCCTGGCCGGCTTTGCGGTGGGTATGTCGTGTCCGGGGCCCCCCCCCCCGGCTCGTCGCTGGCGTGGGGCGGTTGCGGCCTCGGAGACCGCACTAATTGGCAGCCTACTTCCAGTGACGTACTTAAACACACCCACTCCCACATTCAGGTACACACACCACCACATCCATACACACACTACCACATCCATACACACACACACACACACACACACACACACACACGTATACACAGATGCAAACATGCACATACACACAAGTATACACACATGCAAATATACACATACACCCGCACACACGCACACACACACAAATATTCACAAGCGCGGGTACACTGTTGTACACTATTGCATAGCTTATTGTCTTATTGATCCATGAGTAGATTATTATCATCGTTATTATTACTATCAACATTATTATTATTATTATTATTATTACTATTATTATTATTATTATTACTATTAACGTTGCTATTATTATCATCGCTATTATTATTAACATCACTGAATGAACTCGCATGTATGTTTGTATGGGTATATATGTACTATCTGACAATTAGCTATGCATATTTACGATCTGTTTTGTTCTCTCTTAACACAATTGTATATTGTTGCCAGTTGCCTCCTCTACTCCTCTCTCTCTATCCCCTCATCATCTCATCATCCCCCCTCCCCCTCCCCCCCCACACACTCATTTCCCCTCTACTCACCTCCCTATCTATCCCCCTCAGTCCGGTCATGGCCAGAATGTCACCAAGAACATTATAATAAAACCACTAAAGAGGTAGCTCCTGAAACCACCCACGTGGCTCACACTCTCAAGATCTACCTCTGAGAATAAAATCTGTCAGCCATCATAGACATTCAGAGACACTTCTGCTTGTCATTATGGCCGGACCGGACAAGGGAAAAAAAATAAAAAAAATAAAATAAAATAAAATAAAATAAAATGAAGCAGCAGTTTGACAAGAAAAAAAAAAAAAAAAAAAAAAAAAAAAAAAAAAAAAAAAAACTTTGTCATAGGGACATGGGGCCACTTTCAGGTTCATCAGGATCCTCCTGGACACACCCACACCAAATTTGGGGCTTCAAGCCCATGAGGAACCCCGAAACCCTCACTCTAATTCCAGCCTTATCGCTAACCCTAATGCCATACAAGTCTATGAGGGTCAATGGTCAACTTTGTCCTAGAGATATGGAGCCACTTGCTTTTTCATCAGGAGCCCCCAAGAAGCGCACACGCCAAATTTGGGGCTTCTAGTTCTTGAGGAACCCCAAAACCCTAACCCTAATTTCAGCTAACCCTAGTTTCAGCCTTATCGTTAACCCTAATTCAATGCAAGTCTATGGAGGTCAAAGGTCAAATTTGTCCTAGAGACATGGGGCCACTTTCAGGTTCATCAGGATCCTCCTGGACACACCCATGCCAAATTTGGGGCTTCGAGCCCATGAGGAACCCCGAAACCCTCACTCTAATTCCAGCCTTATCGCTAAACCCTAATGCAGTGCAAGTCTATGAAGGTCAAAGCTCAACTTTGTCCGAGAAACATCAAGTGTTTTTTTCATGAATCATTCATCAATGTTAAGAGTTTGCTTTTTAGGAGAATTCACAATAAAAATACATTGACACTGTCAAAGATGGACTCAAGCACTATTATTGAACTATACTGTATTTTTTGAGTGATGTGAAGCTTTTGACAAGCGCTGCGCAAAGGAGGCCCATTTGTTTTTGTTTTTTTTCAGGGGGCCCAAAATTCCTGGCGGCACCCCTGAGCGTTCATCTCCAGCACTAAGGCAGTGGAGCTGCCGGCCACGAGAGAAGAATTAACCAGTCCATTGAAACCATTTGTTTGGTCTAGTGAGTGGCAACAGTCCTTTGAGGATCTTAAGTGCCTTCTCAGCTGTAACCCTGTCGTGTCTGCTCCAAATTTTTCCTCATTGGCTAGAAGCCCCAAATCTAGCGTGGGCACTTCTTGGGGGCTCCTGATGAAAAAGCAAGTGTCCCCATGTCTCTAGGACAAAGTTGAAAATTCACCCCATAGACTTGCATTGAATTAGGGTTAACAATAAGGCTGAAACTAGGGTTAGGGTTAGGGTTAGGGTTAGCTGAAATTAGGGTTAGGGTTTCGGGGTTCCTCAAGTACTAGAAGCCCCAAATTTGGCGTGGGCGCTTCTTGGGGGCTCCTGATGAAAAAGCAAGTGGCCCCATGTCTCTAGGACAAAGTTGAAAATTCACCCCATAGACTTGCATTGAATTAGGGTTAACAATAAGGCTGAAACTAGGGTTAGGGTTAGGCTTAGCTGAAATTAGGGTTAGGGTTTCGGGGTTCCTCAAGTACTAGAAGCCCCAAATTTGGCGTGTGCGCTTCTTGGGGGCTCCTGATGAAAAAGCAAGTGGCCCCATATCTGTAGGACAAAGTTGAAATTTCACCCCATAGACTTGTATGGCATTAGGGTTAGGGTCCAAGAGTACACATACACATTTTCTTTTGCTTTTTTGATTTAAGCTCATCGTCTCCAGCTGCAAAGGTACAGAAACCTTTCTGTGTTTTGATGTCGTGTGTGAGAAAACATCACTTTTTTCTGTAAACTTGTGTTATCATTGTCCTTCATTGAAAATGACACAATCTTTCATTTCATTGTTCAGATGCCGAACACCAAGGCATTCCGTCGCTCTCTGGCCATGAAACGACGCCTGGAGCAAAAACGGGATTGGACACCTTTTCCACCTCGGAAGGACTTTGAACGTTGTGAGTACTTCCACGTTCATGATTTCATGTTCTGCCTGTGTTGTTATGTTGTATTCCAAATAAATCTTACAAAAACATATTTAGATTTTTCTTTTTTGTCAATTTACACAGGGCGTGGTACTGGTCAGCGACCTGGGTGCGAAGATGGCCCGTTTTGCTACTGACTGACAAAACAGTGCAAGTTCGTTCTTAAGGCCCAGCAACCAGACAAGAAGGTATGGGTCGTGATTTTGTCAAGCCACGAGTTTCTTTATGTTTTTGTTCTGGTGGTGGGAGACTCACATCTCTGTCCACTTGTGGATGGTTTTGTGTTCTCGGCCCGGGCAACAACCTTGAACACGGGCTTGTAACAGACTCCGCCCAGGATTTTGCTGCGCTACTGGCAACTGTGTTGGACCGCTGGCCCAAGGTTTGTTTATCTGCTGTGACAAACAAATTTGAACACATGAATGTCATCGCCACTTTGTTTTATCAATATCAAGTAATTCCATGATCCATAGTTCAATAACAAGAATATTCATGAATTTATTTTGCATTTTTATGTTTGTTTGTTTTTTTTTTTATACAACTATTTTGTAGGTGTTTGTGCTTGACTTTCCACCTCGCCTGACTGTCAAGCCAGAACTACAAACAGCGCTACGTCAAGTATATCATCGTGTTGCTGCACGCATGGGTGTGTAAAATACATATTTTTGTTGTATTTTTTTCTCTTCAGTGACACTGTGCTAACAGATATTTCTTAGAATTGTGTGATTACATAATTGATTATGTGACACTTCTTCCAGGTTTAACATTTGTGTATATGGCCGATCACCTCCCCCTTCGTCAGCTGTACATGGTGGTGTTATGATGGTGTAAGTTTTGCCTTCTTCAGCCTTACTTGCTCTTCATTTGATATGACAAATATGTGTTAACATGTTGTTTTCTGTTTACGTGCACCTCAGGACTGATTTTGGTGGAGCGTCTGCATGCTGCAGTGCTCCATCAGCTCGCACCCCCTTCACCTAGGCCAGGGGTGTTGTGCCACAACCAATCATCGCCCAGGGTGTCTCCCAGAGTGGTTGTGACAGGTCCTGTCCACATGCCAGTGTATGGACCTGCTCCTGAATGGACTCTTGTTGGACAGGAGGTTGAGGTAACCTGTTCATCCCTCTTTTTTTTTTTTTTTCCCCCAATCGTGTATTTGTCAAACTGTGCAACTTTTTATTTTAAAAATGAACACTTATCCTAAGTTGACTCTGATTTCCTCTCCTCTTTTTTTTATAGACAGTACCAACAGCTGTTGAGACTGCATTTCACACAGACATCCCGTCCAATCCCGTGTGGTTCAGTGAGGCTGTGCTGCTGGACCACATGGAGACCGTCGTGGAGTCATCTGGCAGGGTTTCCCCAGCTGCCACGGTAACATTCACACAATTATTCATACACTTATCAACTAGGGGTGGGTGAAAAAAAAAATCAATATTGCAATATATTTTTGTGCTTTCTGTCGCAATAAATAATCGATACACTGACGGCAAATATCAATATTTTTTTCCAAACACCACCTGTCCACCTGTCCCGGGAAAGATAAAATCTCTCCCGGGACACAATTTGTCCCGTTTTTTATGGAAAATGACAAAACCTCATTTAATTTCCGTCTGTGGTCTAGATAGGGTTGCCAACCCTCCCGTAAAATACGCGATTGTCCCATATTTGGCAACTAAAAAGCCTGTCCCGTAATGAACTGATGGGGGACGCACTTCACTTTTTCCCGTATATTTTGGGGACGCGGTTATTTATTTATTTATTTTGTCTACATCATTTTTTTTTATTGATTTTCAGAATCGGGGCAGTGAAAGGATTTTTTTCCCTCTTTCCTCTTCCCGTCGGTTTGTATATCCCAAGTCCCCAAGTTGCGATAAGACAAGTTGCTACTGACTTTACATTACCAGAAAGCACTGTCCTTGTTTACATGAAAGTTATTAATGTTCATGCACTTTAATATGTTTGCTTGTGCAGTGCACGTTTGTTTGTACATTATACAAAGTTTTGGAATAAATGCAAGATCACAGGCATTTTCCTTTTTATGGGTATTTTTTTCTTTTTCAGTCACATATTGTGACGACCCTTTCTCTATATAACTTGTTGTGGCTCCCAGCTGTTTTCCCATTTCTAGGTAGCGGTGGATGTGGGAGTGGCATCTTCCGATTAGGACACCTGTGCCGATGCCCCCCGCAGGATAAAAGGCCGACTGCGTGTGCCGCTCGGTCTCTTCCCCATTCTCCATCCAGCAGCCATGGGCGTCTGGCCGACTCTCAGCTTCTTCTGTTCTGTTTTGCACATGACAACACCCCACATCCTATTATTCACTCATCCACACTTACATTACTGATGAATACTGACAAACACACACCATATATTTCATTATTTTGCTTACAATTATCTATTTTGTTATAATAAACCTTTTGATTAATCGCAATCCGCAGTGTCCCTTCCGTTATTGTCATAACTCTTGAGCCGGGTTATGACAATATCGTCTGCAAAATTTCGAAGATATCGAAGATATCGTGTGTCGTGATGTTGTCATTATCGTGGGCCAAATATCGTCACAGTATCGAATCGTGGGTTAGCCGTATCGCCCCACCCCTATTATCAACACAAGATCACATATGTACAGTACATGTACAGTTTAATTAGTGTGTTACTTTGTTTATGAATTCATTTCTTTATGTTCTTCCAGATGTCCAGCCTGAGACGTCGATCAGCACACGTTGCCTCAAAAACCAAAACAAACAAGTGAGATGTTGGTATTTGGGATATGTGTATTTCATTGTGTGCATCTTTGTGATAGGACAATAAATGCAGTTCTTTAAACGTTACTTTGTGTCCTTGTATTTGCAGGTGTGGGCAACACGTTCAACTGTCCACATGACTGAGTCTGCCTCCAGCAATGTCACAGCAGTGCTGCAGGTTTGTACTTATTCATTTCCACTTCATCACCTGTGTGTGTTTTCTAGGCTTTACACCGATCTTATCGGCTGTATCGGATCGGCCGATATTTGGCATTTTTAGAAACGTTCATGATCGGACGTCATGTCATGAATCACCGATCAATGACGTCATGGTCGTGTTGAAACTTTTTTAATCTGTCTCATTTCCTCCAAAGTAGTTTCACAGCATCGACATGTTTATTTGTTTGTATCCGAGAGCTAATGATTCATCATTCAAAAACCTTCATTTTCGTCTTCGTGCCTCTTCCTGTTTTGAGTACTGTCGCTATGTGACGGACAATAAAGTTTCTTTGAATCTTCACGACAGCAACATCCATGGGTGACACAAACAAACGTGTCGGGGGTGTGGAAGTTTTTCAAAGTGAGAGAAACAGACATAGCACAAGCTATCTGCAATATATGCAACGCTACAGTACCTAGCGGGGGAATTGTGGCAAAAAATTTCAACACCACAAATTTAATCAGGCACTTGGAAAAGATACACACGGAGGAGCATGTCGAGTTCAAGAAACACGCGGAGAAAGAAAAAGAAAAGCAAACTCTGAAACGGATGCTAAAGCAAACAACTTTAGACGGTGCTCGTGAGAAGGCAAGGGATGTACAGAAACAAGTATTTATTGCCCCTAACGTGATCGGATCAGTGATCGGTGATCGGTTTATTTAAACTCACTGATCGGTGATCGGCACAAAAATCGTGATCGTGTAAAGCCTAGTGCTTTCCTTTCTATGTTTATTGGCATAAAATCACATCTTTCTTATTTTAATCAGGTGGAGGCGACGCCACAGATGACCAGAGCTGTGCCCGTGGTTCCTGTGGCTCCCGTGGTTGCCAGCACCAAGCCAGAGGAGGCCAGCACCGTCCAGGAGGCAACACAGAAGATCAACTAAGCTAAGGAGGCTTTTCTTTCTTCTTCTGTTGCCTCTGACTGCTCCGCTCGTTCTACGCCTCGTGATTTGTGATCCATCATCAGTTAGTACTAGTGAAGATGCAGTGGCAGATCATGGCACTGGTATTAGATTAGCCAAGGTTCTGCATGGTTCTTTTCATCAAGGCGAAACCGGTCACGGTTTAAAATTCCAGCACCAGCTGGCAACAGTGAGTCACTTCAGAAGAGCAAAACTCCTCACTTTGACATGGATAATTCTGACGCAGAGTTTGTCAGTGCTGTGACCAATGAAGAGTGTAACTTCTCTCCCCTTGATGTTGATGTTTGTTTAGACCTTTGCAAAAACTTGAAGAATCATTTGGACCGTGCGAGTTTTCCAATTTCTGATTGCAATGGCCCATTAGGTTCGCCGTGTACAAATGAGAATGTAGAGGCTGATGGAAACTGCTTCTTCAGAGCCATCAGTCAAGCTGTGACTGGTTTATAGACACAGAAGTGGAAATTCAGGTTGCAGCAGATTGTTTACGATTAGATGTGTACACTTTTATCGATGGTCATGGGTTGAAGTACAGCTCTTGCAAGAAACAATTCTCACATTGTATATATTTATGGATGTATTTGTTTTATATGGAAGCAGTTACCATAATCCAAATTAAAATAAGAATATAATAACAGAAATGCTTTTTCATTTTAAGAACGAAGCTGCATTATTTGACTCATAATTAAAATCATTAAGAAATATTCCTATATGCATTTTCATTTTCTTATTCGTGTCGCACCTTTTATGACACAATCAAACTTTGAGATTGCGATTTCGTTTTCGAGTTGTGGTAACTCTTGTGCAGGGCAGGACCACGAAAATGAAAAAGCAATGCCCTCAGTTTTCTTTTTGATTGTGTCATAAAAGGTGCGACACGAATAAGAAAATGAAAATGCATATAGCAATATTTATTAATGAATTTAATTATGAGTCAAATAATGCAGCTTCGTTCTTAAAATGAAAAAGCATTCTGCTATTGCTTTTTCATTTTTGAATTTTACATTTCATATTGAATTTTGGTAACTCTTTGCTGGTGCATGTTTTGAAAATTAAATCTCAAATGTGTTTTCCTTCATTTGAATTAAGTACAAGAATGAGCAGTCATGAATAAGAAAATGAAAATGCAGTTTGGATTATTTATTAACGATTTTTTTTATGAGTCAAATAATGCAGCCACGTTCTTAAAATGAAAAAGCATTTCTGCTGTTGCTTTTTCATTTGGATTATGGTAACTGTCTGCTTCCACACTCCAGTGGTTCTGCACATTAGTATAAATAGAGTGATTCTCTATCATGACATCACAGGACGGCGGCACACTGACTCATTCCATGAACCTGGACACTGATGATCCAGACTTTGGACCAGATGAGCCAACAGGCCACAGTGGAAACGGGTCAGAACATGGGACTGGCTGCTGAAAGTATACAGGTAGGTGGCGCTGTCATACCAAGTTGTGTGGTGTGGAGGATCGGGGCCAAAGTTCCAGATGCTCACAGATGTGACTGTGGATTCAGGAGGATTGTTTGAAGGCTGGACTCCCAACAGTGATTGGCTGCTGAGGACCTCTCAATCACAATCAGGTTTTTTAGTGGCTGTGAGATTGAAAGTGAGATTGCATTGTCCAGGGAGGAGGACAGCAGTCAGTCATGTTTCACCTCCAGTCAACACGCAGTGGTTCACATGAAGGTCCAAGAGGCCTACAGACCTACACAGAGTCTGGATGTGGCAGCACAGTGGCATCATTGTCTTTGTTGTGTTGTTTGGTCATTGTGATTCAATGTCATGTGAGAGAAGGACGAGTGCAGTTCTATTGGAGTGAGTTGCTTACAAATACAGATTGCACGATTTCTATCCCAATTGTTAATTGGGAAAGAGACCTGTCTCTCCAGCCTCACTCTAATTTCTGGAGAACAATCTGCCTGAACACCTTTTCACTGATAAAACAACCTATTCTACAATTAATACATTTTAAAGTACTCCACAGGATCCACTACACCGGGCAGCGGATGTTTCAGATGGGCATGACCGCCTCTCAGACCTGCTCACACTGCACAGTTAATGCAGGGTTGGTGGGGGGTCGGGGGTTGGGTGGGTGGTGCTCCGGGGGGAGGGCTGGTCCGTCCCTGTGTCTGGGGACTGGCGCTGGATTGTACGCGGTGGGGTCGCATGCCTGGGGTGGGGCTGCGCGTTCGCCGGCTACCGCTCCTGTGTGCCCGGGTGGTGCGGTGCGGTGGGGGGCGGGCCCCCTTTGGCTCCTGGATCCCTGTGGTGTCCCCGGCCCCGATGTCGCTGAGGGGACGCCCTGACCGGGAGTCCTCCCTGGTCACATAATAGGTGTTTTTTAAATGTTTTTTTCCCCTAAATTTTTAATTAATTTATTTATTTTCTTCTGTTTCGGGGGATTTGTGTCTTGGGTGATCGCTGCCCGGCCTTCTGACCTTAAGACCCTCTCCAATCTTAATGGCATTATAGACACTTTGGAACTGGGGGGGTGGTTCATGCACTGCGGCCACCGCCCTGCTCAGCAGCAGTGTGGTTGCCCCAGGGCCTTACCACCCCTCCATTTTAAACGCACCATAGTTCAACACACCAGCAAGTTCACATATACACACACTGACACCCCTACACACAGTGGGGTCGGCCTGCTAGCGGGGGCGGGATCCAGCATCTTTCCCACTCTGGATGGGCCCTGTGCAGTCCGGTGCCCCTGGGGTGCGAGACCGGCTGGGCCTATGGGGACCTCGCCACTTGCGGCGATGCGCCATACTGGGTCCGTAGGGGGGGGGGCCTCTGGGTGCCCGGGCCTGCCTTGGGTACCGATCCTCCCGGTGGGTGAAGGGGCTGGGTCCTGTAATGGGGATGAGTCCGGTCTCGCTTGCCCTGTGGGGCCCCGTCCGGAGGACGGGCTCTGCTGTCTGTTCGCCCCGGGTGGTGTCCCTTCTCCTTGGGGTATCTGCCTCCCTGTCATCTTGCCCTGGCTCCTCGTGGGGCGGGTGCCCTCCGGTCCGGGGGCCTGCTGCTCCGGGCCTCTTCCTGGCCGGCATTGCGGCGTGTGTGCCGTGTAGTAGTGTAGTAGCCTGTAGTTGTGCTTTTCTTTTCATTCCAGATGAATTCCACTCAATTTCCTTTTCAAACCTTGTAGGTGTTGAGTGAGCTGCAGCGCCCCCTGGCTACAAGTTTCATACTGTGACTCTGCCGACCGAGGTAAAAAAACCAACAAACTGACACTTTGCTGAGGACCTCCTGGAGGAGCTGAAGGTGCAGAACCTTGTCAGGCCTCTCTGAGGAGGAACTTGCGGCTGTCGGTCCTCTGCTGCCCCCTGCTGGTCACACAGGCCTCTTACACCGCCGTTCGTCTCTTCAGCACATATTTAATTTTTTAATGGCTCTATAAACGTCACTGATGAGACGATTTTATGATTCCTGCAGTTAAAATGTTTTAATTCCAAATCTGCAAAAAGCTTCTGATCAATGAAGACAGAGTTGATTAAAATGATTTCAAAATTGATCCGTTTGAGAAAAGCTGCACTGTGGCATTGTTTGCATGTTGTTTTAGCTCTCAGTTGCTTCATTTCGCATTTTTCTTAAAAGCTTTGTTTAGTGGTCCATTGTGGTCAATGGGACACTGAACATCCGCTTTGTGTGCCCGAGTTTTAAGAGGATCAGGTGCGGACATTTTAGCATTTAAATTATTATGGCTTATTAGCATAGGTACCTCACCTGTCCGTTCTTTTTACAGTGCTTCCTGAACACCTCACCGGCACACTACAGCCGCCTGCGAGCACAAAGCTGCGCAGAGCCTCCTCGTTGTTCTCCTCACCTGGAGGACGCTTGGTGATCAAGACCTGTGGCCCAAAACTCGGTCCTATAAGATAAGTGCAGGAACACTGCTGCTTCGCCCGCACTTGATTGTGCTAGCTGCCCCGTACAGACGGTGGACGGTGCATGTTGCTTCCGTCCCGCCTTGGTTTTACTTGTTGTTTTTCCGTTCTCGTTGTGTTTTTCTTCGTTTGCTTACGTCGCCACTGCTGACCCTCAGACAGCAGACGTTACACTATCAAGTCGCCGGTCCAGCCACAGTGGTGTGCGTGCGTGTATGCGTGTGCGTGGTTGGTGGGAACTTGGTTGGTGTGTGTGTGTGTGTGTGTGTGTGTGTAATTGCATTGTTTGTTTGTTTTTCTTGCTATTTCAGTCCATGTGACAGATTTTAGGGAACTTTTAGTAACCAACTGTTTATCTTTTCTTTTGTAGTCGCTGAGAGCTGCTGGTGGTGGCGGTGTCCCGGGTGGTGGGCCCCTTCGAGTGCTGTGACCCGGGATTGTGGTTGTTTTCTTCTTTTTTTTTGCACTTCACTTTCTTTGCAGGTGTGTCACGTGTGAGTGGGGTGTTCCTTGTTTTCTTTGGTTCCTCCCCCGTTTGGCCCCCTCATCGGTAAGCCTCAGTTTCTACACCAAGAATAAGGAGCTCAGTAGCTCTGTTTTAAGTGTTGGTCTGTTTGTTCCTTTTATTTTTAAATGTTGAATAAAAGTTGGTTTGATATTTTAAACATTCTGAACCACGTCTCCTACTCCTTCCTCGTAGAACTTACCTGTGTGCCTAATTATTACTTTTGTGTTTAGTAGAACTCCCTGGGTGAAATTCCCAGGGTGGCGTTGTCGGTTCCTTTTAATTTTGTTAAATTCCCAATATTAAATCTTGCTTTATCAGATAGCCATAACCACTCTCATCGCCACAGGATATTTGAGTCAACTGAGTCAAACTGTCGTGTCTACTTCCCAGTCTCATTAAACATGTTCACTACTGCTTTGTGCGAGCTTCTTAAATGGAGGTTTGTCGGGGTTTTTCCCTTTTTAGAAGCAAGCCACATATTTTGTGTCTTTCCACCAGAAGACATTGGCTTTTGTCACTCTCTTCGTGGTATTGGGAAAAAGTGGCATATCAGACTTTCCCGCCGCGAGTCGCTCGTCAACATACTGCTGTGAAAGAGGGGTGACGTCACAGAACGCGAGGTGCATTTAGGTGCTGCTGCGTAAAACTAAACGATTTTCCTGGGCAAATATTCATTTGACAGACGTAAACGAAGTGAAATATGACTTCAATTTAAGTTTGTTTTAGTTTGTTTTTATAAACACACAAAAAAGTTTGAGTTAGTTATCGTTTTTGAAAAAAGTTCTTGACTTCTACTTTAGAGATATTGATGACGAGTTGTTGTATATAAACGGTGTGACTATGTGGTTCGGCAAGCGGTGGTGCTGTCTGTACATAGCTTAGCAAACGGCTAGCGCTAGCACCCCCTTTCAATGCCAGAGTGAAAAGATCCACACGGAGTGTTATGACCCACGGGTGGGTCTAGGTGCCTCTATCTTTGTGTCTGTGTGTGTGTCTGACAGTGGATGACGTCTTGCAGGTGCGGTCCTGGATGTCGGCTGCTGATTGGACGCGCCACGGCTGAGAAGGAGGAGCAGTCGAGCCAGCCTGACAGTCGTCCCTCCTCCGCTCCCTACTCTGCAGTTAGTCACTTCTGAAATGGTGTTAGAGCACGCAGCCGTAGGTAGTGATGGCCGATCGAGGCTTTGTTGAAGCTTCGACACTTGTTTCAAAAAATGGTTCATTACTCGAGGCTTCAATGACACAATGCTCGAGGAGGTCATCTAGTGCTCAATAAAATGAAGTGCAATGGAAACGTGTTCATTGTTTCATAGGTTGTTTGGGATTTGATTCGCCATGCATTCTTGTTGGACAACACTACATGCTTGTATGGTTCAATGCTGACACAATAAAATAAAAATGAAAAATAAAGACAATGTCTTTTTTTTGGCACGACTGATTGTAGTAGACTATAGCTCTTATACGTAGCCTGACAGTTTGTGCAATGAATTATATTATATCCTAAAACAAGACTAAATAGCCCATAGTTTAAAAATATGTTCAATAGTAAGTGTTCAGTGGGTCAGATGTCAAATGTGATCTATTTAAAATGTAGAATAGATGAGCTAAATAACACATATATAATACACATTGATGGGAATTGAACCATCGCCTCAGTCTTGCAAGTCCAAGATTGTCATAATGTACCACAAACCCAAATCACACTCCCTTTTTTCATCTAAGCTGTTTGAGTAGCGTTAGCACACCGTGATTCGTCATCAACTACAGGCCTACACTTCAAATAATTATGAGAAAAATCCAACGTAAAGAGAGCACTTCCATTAGGAAATAGTCAACATGAAATTTCGTCTTCTACTGACACCTGCTGGTCAAATTGAATAGTTGCAAATATTGCGAACAAGTTGTCATCTAATTCTAATCCTAAACAATATGGCCATTCCAAGTGAAGTATTAAGACAATTAATCAGGTTTGTACTGCTTGATTGAACACATTCATCCCGTTCCAGTGCACTAAAACCCACTTCCCTTCAGGACCGTGTCAGCGAAGCCAAAACTTCCTTGAGTGACGCTGTTTCCCAGCATGCAATGCGAGCTAGCGATTCACAATACTATTTCATCACAAACATGGATGTAAAAAATAAAAAAAGGAAAAAGGGAAAAATGAAACTTCAGGAACAGCAACCATTGCAATACAAGCAGAACTGGGCCGAAGTTTTATATTATGTACACCATAATACAGCCTTCTGGTGGACAAGCCATACTATTTAATCCGTGTCTTCCTATGGCACTTCCGTGGGTGGAAGCACATGGTAGAGGTCACGTGCTGGTTGTGCAGCACCCCTCGTGGCCCTTGCAGGGGATCTGCAGGGCATGTCATTCAGGTGAGTATATGGAAAATATGGATCAATGTAGTCAGTCGTAACATGAGAAGCTTGCTGGCGAAAATAATGCACTACAAGTGGCTGTAACACTTTTTTTTTTGTATGAGCATTTAAAAAACAACAACAACATACTAATAATATGGAGTTCAATGACAGAGGTTAATTAATATATACATATATATATATATATATATATATATATATATATATATATATATAGTCAGCTGCTTTCGGTTGACATATTAAATCTATTGTGATATGGAACGATAGTTCATAATGTACGTGTTACTTGCTTTGCAGATAAGGTGTACCCTATTTCTTGTGCTCATGGTTATTTTAAAAGGCAGACAAGAACGTTGTTTGCTGTTGGAGGGCTACAACAACACTTCGATGCTACGCTTTGTGCCGTCGCTACGGACCCCAAAATCTCGTTCTTGTTGGATTCGGGTTCTGCGCAGACTGGTGGGAGAGTTTGTGTACAAGTTATGCAAAGGAACGGTGTCTTCAGTTATACACACGCTCATTAAAGTGCCGACCGTGGAGGAAGCTGGTGCCGCTGCACGCCGTTTCCAGCAGAATAACAGCGAAATTACCAAAATAAAAACAAATCAGAAAAACATCTCTTTGCTGTGCTTTTATTTACAAAGTTAAAATTCTTCTAACTTACAAAAAATGTGAACGAAAAAGTAGAAATATAAATACGAAGGAATACGTATTTGTTCAGGGGTGCGCAAAGCCGGAGCCCTGCATTTGCTGCGCTACCCTTTTTAAAAAGGTCTCCGTTGCGTGTTATTTTAATATGTCCATCTCTTTTAGAAGAGAAAGCATCGCCCCGGTCTCATCCTCTCTCCAAATATCAACATTCTTATTCGCGTTTGCCAGGTTGTTTCGCACCGTCTGTTTTGTTAGACGACGTAGTTGTGCGGTCATGAGTCGCGAGAGCGAGGCGTGGCGCATGCTCACTCGCATTGTCCAGTTAATAGTCCGATTAAGGCGTATGCATGGCAGAGAAATTTGAATTCCAATCGCATTATCTGGGTGTCTCAGTCGGGGTTCTCCGATTCCAATCGGAGTTCTCAAACTCCAATCATAATCGGAGTAAGGTGTTTACACGCACGTGAGTTCTCCGATCATAATCGGACTAAGGCAATAATTCGATTTTCTCTAGTGCCATGTAAAGGCACTGAATGTAGTGGTTCAGACCAGACGCGAACAGGAGCGCAGCTCGTGCCATTCATTTCAATGGAAGTGGAAGCGCCGCGAAGCGGAGCGCCGACGAATTTCGCGAGCGAGGCTCCAACTGGTTCACACCAGACGGGAACAGCTCCGCGACGGTCGACAAGCGCTTCTGCTCAGCTGCAGTCTTTTTTTCACTCCCACTTGAGCTTCTTTTTTTTTTTTTCGCCCCCCCCTCGCCCCGTAGCCAGCCCGCTCCGTAGCTTACTTTCGTGTGTGTGTGTGTGTGTGTGTGTGTGTGTGTGTGTGTGAATAAATAGAAACACACACTCAGATGTCCATCTCAAGACAAGACCTCTTTCATAATGATCATTGACCGGCATCTCTAGGATCAAACAGACGTATTTTGATCAAGTCTTCCTCTGTCTGTGTGTGTGTGTGTGTGTGTGTGTGTTTAATCTCTCTCGCACTCTGATACAATGTACTGACAAATATAACATACAAATATGATATATGATTGAATTTATCATTCGGTTTTTATTTTTGAAATTAGTTTATTTTGAAAATTCACCGGATTTTCTCGTTTTTATTGAGCGACTTCCTGTACTATAGACGAGGATCGCTCGCGGCTCGCGCACGAAATAGAGCAGACGCCGAAACGACAAATGCATGCCGCGAGCCGCGCAACCACCACATTGATTAACGTGGGCGCCGAATGGAAGCGTTCGGCGCTTCGTGGCGCTTCCACGTCCAGTGTGAACCGGGCGTTACGTCGCTCGGAAAAATGTGTCGCTTGAGCCTCCGCCCCCTCCGTGCCCATTGGCGGAGGGAGGGCTCATTGAAAAAAAAAAAAAAAAATTGGTGTTCCTTCGGCGCACCTGGGAAACTCTGAAATTATGAATAACTTAAGCTCGTTTTTGTCCCATTTGCCTGCATCAGCCCGTCATGATATTGTTAAATTAATTGAGAGCCACCCACTATTGTTTTCTGACCACCCCCGCCGTACGTCAGTTTTGCACCATGACATAGAAGTAGAGGGACATGCCACAACTAAGCAAGCACGCACACAGAGTCATTATTGGGAAGTTAAGAAAGAGGCTTTGGCTCTCCTTCTGACAATGCCCAGCTTGATGTTAATTTGGGGTCAGGTTTTTACAGACCATCATGCCCTCGTAGATGCGGTGGTCTCTGCTCCTCCAAGACTTCAATCTCCAGATTTGCCACAGGAAGAGGGGTTGATAATGTGTTGGCAGATGCATTATCATGTGGACTAGCTGCGGAATTCTTATTTCGGGGGAACTGAGCTGTTTTTCTTGTTTAGTTTTGTTTGTCGGTATGTTAATAGGGTTTAGGTCTTAAGAGAGGGGGTGATATGACCCACAGGTGGGTCTAGATGCCTCTATCTTTGTGTCTGTGTGTGTGTGTGAGAGAGAGTGGATGACGCCTTGCAGGTGCGGTCCTGGATGTCGTCTGCTGATTGGACGCGCCACGGCTGAGAAGGAGGAGCAGTCGAGCCAGCCTGACGGTCATCCCTCCTCCGCTCCCAACTCTGCAGTTAGTCACTTCTGAAATGCTGTTAGAGCACGCAGCCGTAGGGGTGGGCTGCCATTTTCTTTGTCCCCTCTTTTCTCCTGTTTAATAAGTATGTTGGGAGGTTAGCCTTTCTGTATTTGGGTTCTCTTTCTTTCTTTAGTTAGTTCTTAAGGCGAGTTAGTTGGAGTTTGGTTTATTATTTTGGCCTGGGCCCAACCTGAAGCCTTTGCTGCCCACCGGTTAAGTTGTTTTGTTTATTTCATTTACTGATTTATAAAATGTTTTTTGTTGAAACTGCCAACTGCAGTGAAAAATTAATGAGGCTTGGGAGTGGGGGAAGGTGTCCCACATGTTGCGTCTCGGTCCCCCTCGACGGGACGTAACACGGAGTTTTCACCGTGACAGCAGGTTCAGCTCCTACCGTGTTAGAGGTGACGTCGTCACGTTAGCCTGTTCCATCCCTGCTAAATTCTTTAAAGAACTACCATAAGTAAACTTTTAAATTATAATACACTCTACACTAATTGTAATTTCCTGCCCGTGGTTCTATATTGCAACAGTTGACGGCTCATATCAGCAGATAAGCAGCAACAATCTGGGCATTGCGGGTGATTCCTAAATATGTCATTTCTTATTAATTAACCCATAAGTGTTGTACACCAGTGTGACACCAAATGCTTGTTGCTGACAGCAGTGAAGAAATGACACTCTAGTGGTTCTGCACATTAGTATAAATAGAGTGATTCTCTATCATTACATCACAGGACGGCGGCACTCTGACAGATTCCATGAACCTGGACACTGATGATCCAGACTCCGGTCCAGATGACACAACAGGCCACAGTGGAAACGGGTCAGAGCATGGACTGGCTGCTGAAAGGATACAGGTAGGTGGCGCTGTCATCCCAAGTTGTGTGGTGTGGAGGATCAGGGCCAAAGTTCCAGATGCTCACAGATGTGACTGTGGATTCAGGAGGAGTGTTTGAAGGCTGGACTCCCAACAGTGATTGGCTGCTGAGGACCTCTCAATCACAATCAGGTTTTTTAGTGGCTGTGAGATTGAAAGTGAGTGAACATCATTAAATAAAGAGCTCCTGCAGGGTCCCAATTTGACAAGTACACTGCTAGGTGTGCTGCTTCGTTTTCGCCAAGGCCCTGTAGCATTCATGACTGACATTGAGGGAACGTTTCATCAAGTAAGAGTTTCCAACCAGGATGTAAACTTCTTACGCTTCCTCTGGTGGCCAGATGGGGACATTACAAAGGACCTACAAGAGCACAGGATGCTGGTCCACATCTTTGGGGCAGTGTCATCCCCAAGCTGTGCTTCATTCGCCCTGCTGAAAGCAGCTGACGACAATCAGCATGACTTCCCAGCCGAGGTTATAAACACTGTTTGTCAAAATTTCTGCGTGGATGATTGTCTAAAGGCCGTCAGCACGGTGGAACAAGCAATACATCTGTACCAGCAGCTAACAGACCTGTGCGGTAGAGGTGGATTTAAGCTCAATAAGTGGGTGAGCAATCATCGCTCGGTGCTGACCGCCATTCCTGAAGAGCAGAGAGCTAAAAAGGTAAAAACACTTAACCTTGACAGAGACCAGCTCCCTATGGAGAGGGCCCTTGGAGCTCAGTGGGATGTACAGCAAGATACATTCACATTCAGCATCAGAACCAAGCTGGGATGGGATGAGGAAATCCCTCAGGTCATGGTACATCCCATATATAGTTTTTCAAGCGCCAAACTACAACAAAGGAACTCATCTATAACAAAACTACAACCTTGTAAGGGCAAAACCTACTTGTTTTAATTCTGATTAATAAACTAAAGCTTATTCGATTATCATTATGTTGTTTTTTTTTAAACGTTCATACAAAACAAAAAAAGTGGAGGGAGAGTAGTCTGAATCGGGTTCTGGAGCACTGCTCTACCTCATCCATCGCACTCATGAGCGTCACATTCACTTGTAGTGCATCATTTCCGCCAACAAGCTTCTCCTTTTATGACTGCACACGTTGACCCATATTTTCTGTTCACTCACTCACCCGTATCAGGTGATACCCTGCAAGAGTAACCATTGGCTCTTGTCTTAGACCTTCCCGAGCACGTGACCTCTGAGGCAAGCTTCCACCCACAGAAATGCCATAGGAAGACACGGATTAAATAACTTGTCCACTAGAAGACTGTATTATGGTGTACATAATATAAAACTTCGGCCCAGTTCTGCTTGTATTGCAATGGTTGCTGTTCCTGAAGTTTCATTTTTCCCTTTTTCCTTTTTTTATTTTTTACATCCATGTTTGTGATGAAATAGTATTGTGAATCGCTAGCTCGCATTGCATGCTGGGAAACAGCGTCACTCAAGGAAGTTTTGGCTTCGCTGACACGGTTGTGGTGAATTCTTCTGGTGGATTCAGGTGATGTAGATGTTGAAGGAGTCTTCACTGACACAGACTTAGTTGGATAAAAACTGGTTTATTTCAAAGAAGTCAAGAGTCAGACAGGCACCATGGAAAAGCCTGGGGATGTCTCTGGGCCAGATGTGAGCAACTCCGATGATCCTTTGTTCACATCTCCTCTTATACCCCCAGCAACCAGGGAGGAAGATACAGGAAGTGGAGGAGGATGTATGCATTCCATAGTTGCACCCCCAATGGCCATCTGGTTTCAATTTGGTGGACCTTGGCAACGACAAGACCATATATGGACCCTAACATCCTTAGGGAAGGAGTGCAGCAGCGGGTTCACCGCTGAGTTCACATCAGGCCATACACATAAGATCACATGAGGACATATGCATAGATTCAGATACTACACGGTCCTGAAGGGAAGTGGGTTTTAGTGCACTGGAACGGGATGAATGTGTTCAATCAAGCAGTACAAACCTGATTAATTGTCTTAATACTTCACTTGGAATGGCCATATTGTTTAGGATTAGAATTAGATGACATATATTTGCAACTATTCAATTTGACCAGCAGGTGTCAGTAGAAGATTTGAAGAAATTTCATGTTGACTATTTCCTAATGGAAGTGCTCTCTTTACGTTGGATTTTTCTCATAATTATTTGAAGTGTAGGCCTGTATCTGCACACAATTTGGAATTCGTCCCAGCGCCCTGAGCTGTAAATTTGGACGGTGTAAAATGAAAATGGCCATCTGCAGCAGAATGAAAGTGAGATTGCATTGTCCAGGTAGGAGGACAGCAGTCAGTCATGTTTCACCTCCAGTCAACACGCAGTGGTTCACATGAAGGTCCAAGAGGCCTACAGACCTACACTGAGTCTAGACGTGGCAGTACAGTTGGATCATTGTCTTTGTTGTGTTGTTTGGTCATTGTGATCCAATGTAATGTGAGAGAAGGACGAGTGCAGTTATATTGGAGTGAGTTTTTTAGAGTGTAATAGAAGTTATAATGCAGAGTCTGTTTTTATGAAATGTTCTATCACCTGGCATCCATCCATCCATCCATCCATCCATCCATCCATCCATCCATCTTCTACTGCCGTATCCGGAGTCAGGTCTCGGGGGCAGCAGCCTCAGCAGAGACCCCCAGACTTCCCTGGACCCAGTCACCTCCTCCAGCTCCTCCAGTGGGACCCCAAGGCTTCCCAGTCCAGCCCAGAGACCTGGTCAGCACCACTCTGACTCCCCGAGTCCCTGCTGCTCAGGTGAGGCTTCAAAGATCTGGCTGCACCTGATTGGACGGTCGTGGAGGATCTCCTTGGTCTTCTTGGTCTTCTTGGTCTCCAGCTGTTTGACCTCATGCTCTCTGTTGACCTCCTCACTCAGTCCCTCAGTGATGTAGAGCTCAGTGTAGATGCTGTTGAGGAGAGTTTGACTTCCTGCTTCTTCACCTTCAGTCACACGTTCACATCTCCTCTCCAGACTGATCTTCTGCTGCTGTAGAAGCTCCTGCAGACCACCAACCTCTGGAGCTGAGAGAAGGTTGGAGAAGAAAACATCAGTGTGACAGTGTGAGCATCATTTTCTGTCCACGACTTGAAGCTGAAAGCATCCAAACTCCATTTTTCAGCTGATGTGGTGAAGCTGCTGTTGTCTGACTGTTTGCTCTAAATGTCCTCCAGTGGATCTTCTCACTGGAGGTCCTGACCACGGTTATAATAGTTAACGAAAACGAACAAAATAACGAAAACTTCAATTGAAAAAAACAATTGTCACGTTCCCAGGGGTTAGGATTTTGGTACCTGCCTCGTTGGGGTTTTGAAGCGAGCAGAGCTGAGACCATAAGGGTGACGTAGCAACGTTCAGAACACTGATTGGCCAAAGGCAGTCTTTCACGAAAGACCAAAACCGCCATTTTTAAATGCCTCCCGTGTGGATTTTTACATTAACACGTATTAAAAACTGAAAAGCTTATGAAACTGTACCATGGGTGAACAAAGAACTACAGAAGTTTCTGTTCTCTGTGGCCGAAGAAAAAGCACAATGCAGACAGTTGTGCAGAAAGTTTAGTGTTAGCTAAAATATCGGGCACACAGACGTTCTTATTATGTATACATTTCTTTCCATTGTAACAGGTCACTACAAGATCTGCAATCCATTACCTAGAATTGGTTTTCCTTAAACTGATGTACAGGATTACTAATCTGACTTTGATGGGCAAATTTGACAACAGAACACAATTATGAAGCACTAAAACACAGGACCACAAAACAATTAAATGCATGATGAAATAATGATATGCTTTGTTAAATGAAATAAAATGGCATTTTCAACTAAGTAATAAAATAGTCGGTGGTGCAGTGGTTAGCGCTGCCGCCTCACAGCAAGAAGGTCGTGGGTTCGATTCCGGGGCCCGGACCTGGGACCTTTCTGTGTGGAGTTTGCATGTTCTCCCTGTGTCTGTGTGGGTTCTCTGCGGGTTCTCCGGCTTCCTCCCACACTCCAAAAACATGCATGTGAGGTCAATTGAAAACGTTCTAAATTGTCCGTAGGTGTGCATGTGAGTGTGAATGGTTGTTTGTCTGTATGTGGCCCTGCGATGAACTGGCGACTTGTCCAGGGTGTCACCCTGCCTTCGCCCTAAGACAGCTGGCATAGGCTCCAGCAGACCCCCGTGACCCTGAATAGGAATAAGCGGGTATAGAAGATGAATGAATGAAATCTTTATTGAATGAATGACACATTTTATTTCACTCGTGGTTTATGTAATTATTATTTTTTGCTCCATAGCTTTCATGATTCAGCATTACATGTTAAGCGTGATGAATTGCATGAAAAGAGAGAGCACTCGCTGATAAATTAACATGGTGTGCTGTTTAATTCCATGAAGACGACAAAATATTTGCAAATTTGTGTTAGCTACACACATCGACAGGTGCAAGAGAAAGGGAGGAACTTTCAAGATCGTTGAGTTTTTATTTATTTTTTTTTTTAGTTCTGATGAAATAAATAGACCAATCATTTAATTACTTTGTCTGCTTTCCAAAGAGGTTATTCATTAAAAAATATGTGTGGCAGTGCTGTTATGGTCCATAGAGAGTTGCTTCAAAGAATTATCATTTATTATTCAGTGGCACATTGTTCACTTGTTTAATACAGAAATAATAGTATATTATTATAATAATACTATTTTATTAATATAATAATAATGATAATAATAATAATAATAATAATAATAATAATGATGATGATAATAATAATAATAATAATAATAATAATAATAATAATAATAATAATAATAATTATTATTATTATTATTATTATTATTATTATTATTTCTAAAATTTCCAAACAACAATCATCAGTTGTTCCGTAAAAAATACATTGATTTCCATGTTGAATTTTGTACGGTCCGTGAGCGCGCACGTCTGTCAGTGACGGTCTCCACACTGACACAACTGCGCATGCTCTATTATCCCATCAATGCGGAAGTCAAAAAGTTTTGGGAGCCATGCGCTGGGTGAGCAACTTCATTGAAAGGAATGGGACGCCATCTGGGGGCTTGCCGCACTGTCACGCAGGTTGTGACGTAGCGGGCCGGCGACGCACAGATATGATGTGAATGATTGACAGCTACCATTCGTTCCCGTTAGCGAGAGGATTAAAAACAAACAGACACCATAATGGCATCAAAAAGGAGTTATCCCAGCGGTGTGGAAAAACGGAAGGAAAAGAAAACTGATCAAGAAAAACTTGCAAAGGGGAAAGGTAAGTTATTTGTTTGTGATGTGGGCTGGAGAGGTGGAGGTGAAACGCTGTTGTGTCGTCGTCCCCCCCCTCTCCCCCCCAAGTTTGTTTATTTCTTCTGCTAGCCAGCTAGCTAGCATCGGATAAATGTTAGCTGGCTGGCAAATATTTGTTCGTCATGAATCAGCGTTTTTGTTTGTTTTATGAAAGTTGATCATATCCTGCCATGTTGGCCTATCCTGCCATGGGAATGAGTGATTGACTCCACACCCGTTTATTCACATTCTAACAGGGAGGGCGGGAGGGAGGGCATGTTGTCGTTGTTGTTGTAGTCAGTCCCCTGTTATTGTTCAGTGGAAGTTGTCTCTCACATATTTGACTCTTAATGTTATTTTAGCCCTAACCCTAACTTAGGATGAATTTACTAAGCTTACTTTGTATTTTGTAGGCCCTTCATTAGAAATGTGCTACTGTTTTATCATTCAAAGAAATATTTTATGGAAATACTTTATTTGGCATGGTGTTGACTATTTTAGACTGTTGTGGCAGTGGGTCATCTATCTTAGTTTTATTACTTTAACTAGTACAGTGTGTAAAGTAATGCCAAAAACTCTTAAAAATGACAGTTTTGTAATTGGGTAAAAACTTTAAAGGGACACTGCAACCATAATGTTTAATTTAAAAACAAATGAATTTTTAATTTTCCTATATTACTGCAACATCACTGTAATAATAAAATAGGAAAATGCGCTTCTGATCTGTTTTGCTTGATGATCTAATGAGCTTTGTCTCTGCAGGAGCAATTCTAAAATATGTTGGCGCTCCAGACATTGAGCCAGAGGGATCTCCCGAACATCCTGACCAGGAAGCTCCAGGACCAACACGTTCCTCAGAACCTCCTTCTGTCCAGGTGAATAATGTGTGTTATTCTTAGTAGCTAAGCTGATAAGTGTGGGACGAAACTAAGGCAATTAAGCATTATTTTGATTGTTGGTTTGCTTTTTAGTGTTGCACTTGTTGGTTTGTTGGATTTTCTTATTTAAAGTAAGCATTTTTTTTTATGAATACTCAATCTGTTGTATTTATTGACATATAGAGGATTCTTTTCCTAGTATTATAGTGTTTGTTTGTTTTTAAATCAGTTTAACTTGCCTGAGTTGCTCAACTGAAGATGTTTAATTTTACCTGTAGCCTGTTTTGCTCATGAGGTGTAATAGATTGTGGAATCTTAGTAGACCTTAGTAGATGCACGCTGCTGAGAGTGGCAGAGATCAGCTCCGATGACCGTGGTGCTTGTAAATAAGGCAAATGCGCCATCTAGTGGGATGCAGCATGTTTATTCGTGTTGGAGCAATGACAAGTACTACTAACAAAACAAAAGATGCACAGGGTAAAAAAAAAATAATCATAAAGTCAAGCCCAACAAAGATAACAGATGGGCATAACTGTAACATTACATAGTAATGATTACTAGTACTACCAAAATTTCTATATTTTACTTTTCAACTCGAACTTGAACTATTCATCCCCTTTTTTCAGCAGCCATTAAGACAAAAGGATGACACTTATGCATTGCATCAAACTGTGATGCACAAACTAAATTAAATTAAATCAAAACAATAAATAAAGTGTGCATTAAACAGGGGGCAGTGCAATACAGTACAGGACTCAACTGATATAGTGCAGTTAGGCAGTATAGCCTATAACAGCTGTTCAGCATCCATAGTAATCCACAGTCAGTGCCATAATCATCCAGTCAGTGTCATATTCATCCATAGTCAGTATAATATATATGATATCGCGCAGACCCTCGTCCTCCACCACATTAATTGGCCTGCAAGCCGTAGCCACACCCATTTAGCCCCCGCTGTTGAAAGTTGGCGTGTGGTGGACGCGGCCAGTGGTCTCCGTGCCACACCATCCAACGTGGTTTGCTTTACCTCAGAATGGGGCAGAGGGCTCTCCGTGTCAGCTGTATGCTTCGCAGACAAGTGAAACGTAAGACTGCTCGTACTCCGGTGGAAACTAAATACAGCTTTACAGTAAATGCATATCACTTTTGTCCTGTCAAGACTGCCATCTGGCAGGGTTTTTAAGTGGAACTTTCCATTTACAATCGACGCCTTATCCATGTTAGTCCTTTCTAGTGCTCATCTACGCTCAGTGTCTTTTTCTTTTTTTTTGTTGTGCTTACAAGCCGGCTGCAAGCGTGTGACTGTGTGCTGTGAGTCAATTCATTTCCCGTTTCCACAATCTACGGAGCGGCCAAAGGTTCAAAAAGCACCGTGTGCGTTAATCGCGCGATAAAAAAATTTGAATTATTGCCTTCGGCGCGAAACAACCAGCAAACGCGAATAAGAATGTTGACATTTGGAGAGAGGATGAGACCGGGACGATGCTTTCTCTTCTAAAAGAGATGGACATATTAAAATAACACGCAACGGAGACCTTTTTAAAAATGGTAGCGCAGCAAATGCAGGGCTCCGGCTTTGCGCAGCCCTGAACAAATACGTATTCCTTCGTATTTATATTTCTACCTTTTCGTTCACATTTTTTATAAGTTAGAAGAATTTTAACTTTGTAAATAAAAGCACAGCAAAGAGATGTTTTTCTGATTTGTTTTTATTTCGATAATTTCGCTGTTATTCTGCTGGAAACGGCACAAGCTTCCTCCACGGTCGGCACTTTAATGAGCGTGTGTATAACTGAAGACACTGTTCCTTTGCAAAACCTGTACACAAACTCTCCCACCAGTCTGCGCAGAACCGGCATCCAACAAGAACGAGAGTTTCGGGTCCGTGGCGACGGCACAAAGCGTAGCATCGAAGACATTGTGTTGTTGTAGCCCTCCAACAGCAAACAACGTTCTTGTCTCATGGTTATCTTTTAAGATAATAGGATACAGCTTATCTGCAAAGTAAGTAACACGTACATTATGAACTATCATTCTATATCATAATGATGTAATATGTCAACCGAAAGCAGCTGACCAGCTGAAAAGGCTCACTCCACCCCCTACTGTTGGGAGGAGGACACGTTCCCGTCAGTAATTCAAATTTCTCAGCTGCATGTATAGGGGGACAAGGTGAGAACTCCGATTGGACGAGAAAACCAAATTATTGCTTAGTCCGATTAAGCTCTGCATGTAAACGCACTGATTACACCTGCGCCAGAGTGCAGAGTGAAAGCAGCTCTTTTAAAAACAAGCGCAGGCTGGAGTCAGCACTCTGTCCTCTGGCGTGTCCACGCTGAGAACTCTGTCCTTCGCAGTTCTTAGCATTTCGGCTAGCAATCCCAGAGCGGGCTGGGCCATAAGCGCAGCCGGAGGAGGAACCCTGGCGGGTGCCCGTTCATCGGGAGGTGGTGCTGTGTGTGCGTGATCGTTGTGCATTCACCGCTTGGCTGTTAAAGCCGCAGCCCCCCCCCCCTCCTCTGGCGCTTGGCGGGGAGGCTGCCTTGCAGTTGAACACCGGTGCGCCGAGACGGGTACTGGAAGGACGCTGGTCTCAACCCCCTGCCTGGGTGCAGTCGCTCCGTCTTCCTCTGTTTTCTCAATTCCCCTCTGTTACTGTTGCGGCGGCGATGTCCAATGTCGCAATCAATTGCCGCACCCGTCTAGCCGGGTAACAGCGGTGTCACCACCACAACGCGGACACTTTTCCTTTGATTTTGGTTTATTTGGTTTAGACAATTCAGTTTGTCTGTTTCTTTTGTTAGCGTAACCACTTTCTTTGGTTGGTTTTCTTTTCTTTGTTTTGTTGTGAAATTTTGGTGAAACTTTGGGTTTTCTATTGAGTAGCGATTTTGTTATAGTTTGATTTCCTTTTTTAGTTCATTAATATCTTGTTCCCCAGTGATCGTTACCTTTTTGTTTTGGGTTTTGGTCCTGTGTGTGTGTGTGTGTGTGTGTGTGTGTGTGTGTGTGTGTGTGTGTGTGTGTGTGTGTGTGTGTGTGTGTGTGTGTGTGTGTGTGTGTGTGCGCGCGAAGAATAAATAAAAGTTTTCCTTTCGTTCTAACTGTTTAACGCTTGCCTGGGTGTCTCAAGGTATTAGTATGTTAATTTTGTTCTCTTTTCTTTAGGACAGCAGTTGGCGTAGCGTGAATTTTGGTTTGTAGTGATTCCCTTAGCTTTGTTTATTCCCTTTTTTGAGTTTTCTTTGGTTTCTTTGGCCCTGTTCCCCTTATTTTCTTATGTTGAACAGTCTTTTTGGTATGGTACTTATTTCCTTGACACTCAGGCAGCTAAACCTGGTCTATTTTAAATTGTTGTCAAATAAAGCTGTTTCATTGGAAGTCCGTCTCGTCCTCTTAAATTTCAAAGCGTAACGAACCTGTGTAGCCCGTGGAATTTTATTATAGTTTATTTCCTGGGGTGAAACTCCCCAGGTGGCATTGTCAGGCACCCCCCCCCCCACACACATTTTTCCTTTATACCCACCATCTGAATTGTCTCCACCTCCGCCAGACCCTCCCCCTCGCCACATCTAGTCTTTTTTTGATAGGCTGCCCTCGCTATTAACCTCCCTCTCATCACAGCTTTAATTGTGTCCCACAGTATGGAAGTGTCTACTGGACTATCTATGTTCTCCTCCATAGCGCATTTAATCTCTTTCTTAACCTCCTCCAGTGTTTTTGGATTATTTAGCATACACACATTTAATCTCCAAAGTGTGTTTTTCTTCCTCTTATTTAGACAAATAATAAGGAAATTAATACTGTGTCAGTACAAGTCAGTCATTCCTATTTTACATTCCTCTATTCTGTATCTGTCTGTAATGTTAATAAAAAAAATAGTCCTCTGTAAGGGTGGAGGTCCCTCCAAACATCAAACATCCCGAGTTCGGCTAGAGAGACGTTGACAAGTTTCGACAGGCGGGTCTGACTTCTGTTGCCATTAGTTGTGTCGAGTTTAGCTTTTAAATCATGTTGAAATCCCCTGCACATATTAGGATTCCTTCACTTTCCACAGCTATGATCTCAAACAGTGATTTCAAAAAGCACTTGTCCAACCCTGAACCAAAGTAACTGAGTTATCATCCAATTTCCCTTTGACTATTACATATCTCCCTTCTTTGTCATTTATTTTTTTAACAACTTCAAAACTGATAGAATTAGAGATTAATATTGTGACACCTCTCTTTGGGCCTTTCCTGAACAAGCTAAAAAAAACATTTCTATATCCAAATCTTTTCAGTGTGTCGTGCTCTTGTTGAGAGAGATGTGTTTCCTGTAGATCAGGCATGGCCAAACTACGGCGTGTCTCTGTCCGGCCCGCGTGAAGGCAGTCAAAAATCTAACCTAACTTAGAAATGACACTTGAACCTGCAATGAGGATTTTAGTCGTTCTAAATGAGTCCAACGTTAGAAAAAAAGGAGCGACCCGGACTTCCCACAGTCTCTTTTCTATTAACATGGGAATTCAATTTTAATAATTTGTCAACTTAAAAACACCCGTCATACTAGAACATCCCTACCAGCTTTCTTCCCTTTATTCTCTGAATTTAATCAAAGAATCTTTGAAACTCTTGTAGCTTTTCTCTGGCTCGTGTCGCTGCTGATGCGTAGTCCCTCCAGGATCCCTCATTGCACTGCCACTCCGTCGCAGTGCGGGGCACCGAGTGCCGCAGGCCCCTCCGCACCCGTCGCCACCGCCGTCTTCTCCGCCAGGCCGCGTCTCGCCAATTCCTCCTTTACCTCCTCTGCGCTGTTGTAGGTTCGAGTTCCCGTATCCCAGTGGGTCCTCATCTTGGTGAATGGCGTCTGGAAGCGGATGCCCTTCTCCTTCAGGATTCTTTTAGCAGTGTTGTACTCCTTTCTCTTTTGGACCATCTCTGTCGCGTAATCGTGATGGAATGACGGTACTTTATTCCCCAGTTCTATTTTCTTTGTCCATAGCTCTCTCAGGACCCTCTCTTTGGTAGTAAATTCCAGAAAGTTAACAATGATGGGTCTCGGTTGGGCACCGTCCGCTGGCTTCTGTGCAAATGAGCGGTGTGCTCTCTGAATTTGGAAATTAAAATGTGCTGGCAGGTGCAGTTCGCTTTTCAGCAGGTCTTCCACAAACTTGGCCACAGATTCTCCCTCCTCTCCTTCAGTGACTCCATAGATACGTAGGTTGTTTCTCCTCGGCCTGGACTCCAGGTCAGTTAACTTGTCCTGAAGAGCTTTTTGTTCTCTCAGTGATATGACCAGAGCGTCATTAGCTTCCTGTGCCCAACGTTCTAGCTTTTCAATCCGCGACTCAGCCTCGTTGATCTTGCCGGTCTGGAGCTCCTGTTCGGTGACGACTTTCGCAAGTTGTTGATTTATTTCATCTTTGAAGTCGTCCAAGTCTTTTTCCACGTCGTTCCTCAGTGTTTCTCCAAACGTGCGAAGGACTTCTTTTGATTCCGTTTTTAAATCCCGTATCTCCTTGCTAATAATTTTTATGTCCGAGC
Source organism: Nelusetta ayraudi (assembly GCF_046127955.1). Lineage (NCBI taxonomy): Eukaryota > Metazoa > Chordata > Actinopteri > Tetraodontiformes > Monacanthidae > Nelusetta > Nelusetta ayraudi. Next base: position 1,063,389 of record NW_027466202.1, read on the forward strand.
CCTTTTCCGCGTCGTTAGTCACGAGGAGTTCGTTTCGCCATCTCCCTCTGTTTATGAGCTAGCTGGTAGTTCTGCCATATTGTCTGTTACCGTGTTTCTGTTTTGGTTGAATGGAGTTTTCCTTCCCATTCCAACGTTCCCCTGATCACTTTGTAGTTAATATGATATCTGACAATAGTCATTCAAGTTTTCGGGGAGTTTTTACCCTAGACGGTCGAGAGCCCTGGTGTTGCGCAGTCTACCACTTTATGGCCAAACCAGAAATCCCTTCCCTCTAGCCTTTTCAAGGGGGAGGTGGCTAGACTCGGCTCTTGTGGGACGAGAAGCAGAAGGCGTGTCCGATCGGGGGGGAAGATGAGATGACATTTTTGTGGGTCAACACAAACTCATCTGCGAGGACAGCAGCCTTGGACAATGACGACACTTTCTGTTCATTCAAGAACATTACCACCTTCTCTGGCAAAGAGTCTTTAAAATCTTCTAAAAGAACGAGCTCACGGAGTGACTCAAAGTCATTTTTGACATCATTAGCTGCACACCATTTATCAAAGAGGTTGCTTTTCTCCCATGCAAACTCGACAAAGGTTTGACCACTAGATTTTCTATGGTTCCTAAATTTTTGCCGGTAGGGCTCAGGAACAAGCTCATAAGCAGGAAAAATTGCTTCCTTTCCAACATCATATTGCAGGCTGTCTTCTAAGAAAAGAGCAGACACCAACTCCTGTGCTTTTCCCACCCGCTTGCATTGGAGAAGGACAGGCCACATGTCTCTTGGCCAGTTGAGTGGCGAAGCTATTCGCTCCAAGGCACTGAAGTCTGAATCAACTTCTGCCTCACGAAATGCTGGCACCAGAAAAATGTTTTTACTGGGGCTGGGCAATGTAGTGGAGGGAGGAGGATTGTTTAATTTGAACGATCAAACTCCCTAAGGAATGAAACGGAATGCCAAATATATAAACATGGATTTTACATGCAATTCTTAGTCTGACCGCTAGAGGGACTCCGAGGGGACAGGGAGGACGCGTGACGCCGTCCCTGCTCCCACGGACGGACCGACTCGGAACAGAGGAAAGAATATTTGATATGAAAATTTACGGAGCACCACCTTTTCTTGGTTGTTAGTGTGAGTAAGAAACACTAGAATCAGTCTCAGTACCGTTTCACCTTAATGGTGAGTTTTTGGCCGGTACGCAGGGATTTGAACTACACTTTAATAACCCAGTCAAACAACGACATCAGGCTCAATATGCATTTATTTCAACAAACACCAAACAGTTTAAACGAGGCAGTATGACACAAAATGACCACAAAACACCACCAGCAACGAAAGGTATCTATGTGTGTTGTGCGTGTGTGTTGTGTGGGCATGTGGGTGCGTGTGTGACTGGAAACGGACCCTAAACTGAGACCTAAAGTAGCAAAATAAAAGGGAAAGAAAAATTATGACCTATCGGCTGTTGGAACAGCCAACCAGACTGTTTACGGGCTTTAGAATTTAAGACTAAATTTATTATGATGCATACCAGACTTCAGAACAAAAGCGAGTGACGAGGCTTACGTTGGATGAGCGTCGGCCCGCAGGTGATTGGGAGATCGCTGCTTGATGGTCCTCCAAGGTGGTCCTGGGAGATGGTACCGGGCCGTTCGGGTCAGGCAGCGGGCAGGGAGCTCAGATGGACGCACCAAGCTCAGACGCTGGAAGCCCGTTCTGCTGTTGTCTGGGAGATGTCTTCACTGGCAGTTCAGCATCGACGTGCGCTCTTCTTTGCGTAATCCGAGATAAGTGCGGTGATCAAACAAACTACTCGGTTACTTCGAAGGTGCGACGTTGAGCCAATTAAAAACAGAAAAAGGAAAAATGACAAAAATCGGTCTCGAGATTGTGGAAGGAAAAATTGAAAAAGGTAAAAATTAAAATGAAAGTAGCGGTCTCGGAACGAGTCTCAGGGCTGTCAGCTGCCGCTTAAATTGAGCAAAGAGTTGGCTTAATGCCGAGGCAAAAATGATTTAAACAAAAATGAACAATTACGACAAAAACGAACTAAGTACGAGAGGGAAAACAAACGAAAACAAGGCCTTCACAAAACGAGGGATGAGAAATTTCTGAACGGCAGAGTGAAATTCACTAGCTTAAAGTTTCGGGACGGGGGTGGTATCCCGCTCTCCGAGAGCCAATGAAGAGGCCGTTCAGACCCTAAAACTGGTAGGTCCGCCTATACCAGTTGCGTATGATGAGCATGTATGTAGTGTATGTTTCGTTGCTGATAAATCAATAAACCAATAAAACCGACAATGACTGAAACAAGCACAGGATGAATAAACACAATCACATAGCCCCTTTTTTTTGAACTGGGACAACCTTAAGAAGAAGGGAAGAACGAAAACGAAATAACTAAGCAGATAGAAACGACATTATCTTTACAAGCATATTGAACCGTCTTAATTATAAAGTACCAAATATATCAACATATGTATAAACCTAATCTAAACACACATACCTGAAAATGAGATTTTAATGAAACAGGGTAACAAAGGCATAAACAAATCTTTATTTTATTTTTGCCGACATAACTATAGACATATGAAACACAGATTACCAACGTATATGAGTGTATGTATCTATATTATATATATATATATATATATATATATATATATATATATATATATATATGTGTATATATATATATATGTGCATATGTATATGTGTGTAATGCTAGAGATAGCTAAGACACGAGTGTGCCCTAGTTGTAACCCTAATGAGAGTGAAAGTTGTTAGAGTGTAGCATGGGGCATGTAAGAGAAATGTGGGAAGGAAAGAATTAACTGTGTAACGCAGAGGGAGATAAACTGATGAAACGTTTGTCCAAGTCTACATCAACCCCCCAGAGGCACTTCCTATTCCTGCCTCTTGAAGGCACTGTGGCTCCACCTGAAGTTCCATTGTACATCTCCTTCAGGATGGAATCCTGGGTTGGCCAAACCTTGAGCTAGGGAAACCATTCAAAGTCCATTTGTGCTTTAATTTTGACAACAATTGTGAATACGTGAGTTTGAAGTGTCCCTGTGGAGAAGAAAATACAGTTTTTAACATTTTAACATTTTGCAAATGTGAGTCCTTCATGAACATCTGGTGTTGTTGTTCAAAGCTGAGGAATGTCCTGGAGCAGATAAGAGTCGTAAACTTTGGGGATAGTTCCAAGCAGGACCCCTCGTTCCTGGCGCCAGGTCCCCTTGGACTGACTCCCCCCTGTGATTTGTGGGGAAAGTGTTTTCCTAAAGTGGGTATTTTACGGTCTCTCCTGACCCCAAATGAGATCTGATCATCAGAAGAGTCGCATCACAGCCAATCGGGTACCACCTCTGCGTCCACCAACGTGGTTCATCGGAAGGCCGTGCTGCAATAAATTCCTATTGTCCTGTGAAAAGAAGATTAGGCCCAGATGCGGCACTACAACAACGATTAAAATTTTTAATCGCAATTAATCGCATGATTTACCTGATCAATCACGATTAATCACGTTGTATACGCAAAAGCCAATAATGAATTTAAAAGAAGTCTTTCATACACTTTAATTTAAATGTTCTGCCATATAAACGAAAGCACCATAACATTTATCGTGCAAACAGTTAACATCAGCACTTTACACAGAAACATTTTTAATGTAAATCTAAAGTTAAAAAAAATGCAAATACAAAATTAAAGCTTATTGCCAATGCCAGGGCATTACTGTTATCCTGTTCCTTATGAAAAATAAAAAAAATCTACCTCCAAAATCCGGAGCCACAATAATAACGGGCAATTTCTGAGGTAACAGCAGAAACATTTTTCTTTTATCAGGACGACACAAAAACTTGTTTCTCACCGATCTCTCACTAAAGGCAGGAATATTCAATATGCATAACCAGTCTGCGTTCCCTTGCAAATGTCCCAGTTAGAAAGGGTGAGGCACAAAAACGTTCACTTTTGGGTTTTTCTTCACAGGGGACTAGAATGTAAAGTCCACATTTATACTGGAGTTCCTTTGGAGAATCTCACTCAACTCAGTGCAGTTTGTCAGTTCCTGGAACTTGACGGCCAGTTATTTTAAATGTACTGCCATATGAATTAAAGTGCCATAACATTTACTGTGCAAACACACTATTAACATCAGCATTTTTGAACAATTAGCAGATAAGAAAAAAAAAATAGTGTAAATTTAAACTCAACTTAAACAATGTTATCAAAGCATTACAAAATTAAAGCTGTAAGCAGCGTTTGCGGGACTGAGCCCACCTGGCCACTGCCTGCCGTGACGTCCGCCACCTGGCCACGAGCCCCCGACACCCGCCAACGCTTCCCAACGCCTGGCGATTCCGCCCGAAACCCGCCCATGCCCCATTCCTGACGCCGACGCCTGCTGATGACACATCAAGCACTGACTTGACATTACTGACTTGACATTTAGAAACATTTGATTTCTAAATGTGATTGATTACTGTATCATTTTGGAGATAATAAGCCTTAAAGTTGGCTTTTTGTTTTGTTTTGCGACAGCTCCAATATTCCATTTTTACTGTACAATAACATCAAATTGCTCCATAAGCTCTGTCAATGGTTGGTACAGTTGACCTCAGGACAACCTTGAATATATCTTCAATCATTATAAGGCATATTTAATGTACCATTTTGGAGATATTAAGCCTCAAAGTTGTTGTTTTCCTTTTTTTTTTTAGCTTTTCAAACAGGCAAAAAGGGCCCAGTACTCAATTTTTTACTGTACAGTAACATTGCTTTGCTCCATAATTTCTGTCAGTGGTTGGTACACTTGACCTGAGGAACACCCTGACTATATCCTCAGTCATTATCAAGCATATGTACAGTATCATTTTGGAGATATTAAGCCTTAAAGTTGGCTTTTTTTTTTCTTTTTTTTTTTTTTTTTTTCCAACAGCTCCAATATTCCATTTTTACTGTACAATAACATCAAATTGCTCCATAAGCTCTGGCAATGGTTGGTACAGTTGACCTCAGGACAACCTTGAATACATCTTCTCTTAATATTCTTGAATATTCTCACTTAATGTACCAGCTCCTTCCTGTAGACATGATATGTACAGTTAGTTATTCTTTGTTTGACGCAAGTGTTATATTAATTTCCTACTATCTGTACCGGTACTTCTTGTTAATTTGAAATAAACACTAACAGCATAATGTCAAAACAAAAACCGAACAAGTCAAACAGGAGCAGATCAGAAAACAAGGAGGCTTTGTACTAAAATATGGATAAAATATAAACAGGGAGTTGTCTAATGTCGTCAAGGAAGCCAACATTACGTTACCTGATGATCAGCATGTTGACTCAGAATATCCTCAGGCTCCTGCTGCGACATTTCATTTGGGGCGACGGTTGTGACTTCACTGCTGGTCCCGTGAGAAACTCAAATCGGTCCCTCACGTTTGTGTTGCGTGGCATGGGTTAGGACATTGAGAGGCATTATAGTGTGGTTATGTGCACCAAATCGGACTCGGCTTCTAGCTCGATAGCCGTGCATAATTTATGCAAACGCAATGCTCTGTTTACATGAACTCACGGAGTCCGACTCCTTGCACGTGCTCATCTCGACTTGATGGATTTATGAGCTTGATGACAAGTGTCACAAGTGTGTATTTTGTATTGGATTGATGTACTGCAATTCTAGTCATGTGAACAAGCAATTATCATTCCTAGTTATATGTGGCATGACGAAATACTGTACTACCAAGTTTGTATTGCAGTATCTTCAGTTTATGGGGTAGAGGGTGCTCAAATTGGATTGATTGAAGATGTAGTTTAGGTACAATTTGCTTGTTTTTATCAAAATTTAAGTTGATTGCAGTTCAAGGTGGCACAATCCTATCAGATGTTGTCATTTGGTCACGAAGAACACTGGTATTTGATGATTATTACCATAAGTACCACCATGTTGCAGGCATTGTGGTTACAAGTTTCACTCCAATTTTGATTGTTGTCTGTATGACTAGCAATCCGTTGAGCTGTCTAGGGTTATCATTCAGCTAAGGTGTCACAACTTTTAATTGCATGGGAACTTTGGGATCCATGGCAGATGGGCATTGTAAAAAAACGGATCTTGAGTCGGAAGGCCAGCTTGTCCTAATTGTGACCTTAATATGATGATTTTTTTTCCCTGCCAGATTGAGGAGAAATTAAATGGACATCCAAACCGGGGCCAATAATGGATGAGCTGGATGATGTCACAGTATCAATTTTAAATGGTATGTCATGTGTAGGTATGAAAAAATTTCCATTACTGTGATTTGTCCGCTAAGTAATTAAAATAACTGTATGCTGACACTGATTTCAAAAAGAAGTATTTTACAAATTTGAGACAAAATGTCTAAACTGAATTGCATTTACAATTAATTCTGATAACAGAAATTGGCACAAAACAAACTTGGTTTGACTTGTCAAGTTGAATTAAATTCATTAGTTAAAAAAATGTATGAGTTGTTAAGTCTAAAAGGTTTGTTAATGATTGGACTGTCTTTATAGCTGCCAACATCGATGAAGTCTTGCTCCACACCCTCCGTCGTGATGATTTGAGAGACCTTTTTCCTGGACCAGAACACTTTCTCAGGAGGAAACTGATTTGGGCCCTTATTAGTGTAGATGTGATTGGTTACCTACTTTGCTCTGAAAACATCGAGCATAACACTTTTTTTTTCTTTTTTCCTAATTGGGTCTATTGTTTCTCTCTTGTTCATAATGTTTTGGATCTGGTTTCCTCTCGGCTGAGAATTCCACCGTACCAGACAAGACTGCACCGAATGAAGCCAGGAACTGTGTCTTCATTCTGCATCCATTTGACTGATTTACTGATTTGTCTCCTCCATTTCATCAGCCAAAGATGGTCTGACAGCACACGCCAGACATTATCAGACCCTGCAGGAGCTGTACAAGAAACCAAAACCCAACCAAGATGCTGTCTCCCAAATTCTTGACCTGCAGTTTCAAGCAAGAAGATCCTTCATTGATAGTGATGTTCTGAAAGAACAGGACAAGGCCAACAAAGATCCTGGATGCATATTCATGTGTCAAGGATCTTTATCGTGTAAGTGATTAACTTGTTTTGGTTTATGATGAAAAGCAAGCATTTTTGCAGATTTTAACACTGACTTGCATTATAGGCGATGAATGAGCTGCGGCGCATTCTGGATAAGGGCAACAGAAAATTCATTGATGAACTAAAAAAAGAGATGGGAAGACTTCTGCACCAATGTGTAATTTTATGGTGTTTGGAAAAAAAATGAAGTGATGAAGCCACGCATAACGCTGGATGTAGGTGAGTCATTTTGCTGTGTCTCTAATTGACTGTGTAGCTGTTTCCTTGGACATAGGATGGTTTATGTTGCGCTGAATGAATAGATGCAGAATGGTAATACTCTTCATGCTGAAAAAATAAGATTTTTTTTTGTGATCAACACAAACCTAATAAGACTCATTTTTAGGAAGACTAACTTTGAACTCAAAGTTGATTTGTTCTATTCCAGTGGAATATTCCATTGCGCTGCTCAGGCCACTCCCCACACTCTTTCCTTCACCAAGTCCACCACCGAAGAAGCTGGGACATGCCAGTGAGGCACTGCTTCATGTCATTCAGGTGAAAGTTTGTTTGCATTTTCTCACATTCAACACTTCATAGTTCCATGCATGGATGTGGCGTTTCCTTCTTCTTTTTCTTTAGCCAACAGAAGATCCCACAATGTACTCGCAGAAGAGGTCTTTCTGCACTCCTGTGTTGCTGTTTGATGGGACCCGCTGTCTCATCTGTCTTGGAGCCACGGAAGACTTGAGTGACGGTCTGCTTCATCTGATGGGTTACTACTATGCCCTGCACCTCACATATCCAAAAGTGTGTGGCAACCCTTCTCTCTGTCATTCAGACAGAAGTGCTACAGGACACTATCCATGAGTGAGACACCACAGCCTCATCCAAAAAAGACCATGGCAGAATGGAAAGATTTTATTGGGGAGTAGAGCTGTGTACTAGGCATAGGTAGTGATAGACTCCCCTGGTAGTTGTAACTTGAGGGTGGGTGGGAGTCTGTTGGAACAAACATGTTATCAGTATATATCAACACTATATGCTGTCCCCATGCTGTTTTTTTTTTTTTTTTTTGTGTAACTGAGTGTCAGGGAATCTGAATCAATATTCAATAATGATGACGGTGAATATTGTAACAATTGTTACTTGCGTTCTAGAAATGATTGCTTGAGGTTGTTTTAAGATGCAATGCCTTAGTGACGTTTTTATTACAAGGCAGTGAAGGCACTGTCAGCAATTTAAGTGAATAAATAGTTGTTGACAATATTAATTCTGTTTGCTGAATTATTTTGTTTTGGGGGGGAATGGGCGTAGGGGGGGTGGATGCTTTGTCTCATTTTGAGAAAAAAAAGCTAATATTGTGAACACTTAAATTAAGAAGAATTGCACTGTTAGTAGGTCTGGTTTTAAGATCTTTTCATTCAAATTAAGAAAGAAGCAAACGTGAAAAAAGAATTGAGAAGCTAGTATCAAGTTTATTTGACTTAGTACAGTCCTTGGAATGAGTGCTTTACTGTTTATTTCAAGAGTTTTTCCATTCTTCAAATGCCTAGATATATCGTCTTATTTTAAGAAATCTTACCAAGTCTAAATATCTTACTGCATTGGCAGATAATTTGACTTGTTTCTAGCCTGTTCTTTCTCAATTTAAGTGTTTATTTCTTAGATATATTTTGCAGTGTGTGGACACCGAGGGGAGCTCTAGAATTGGCTCATTCAACCGACCAACGAGCCAATCAGCAGCGGCGTCACAGGCCCTCCTCCTTCTTTGTTCTCTCTCTCACTTTGACTTCGGCACTGGACAGCCAGGTTTGTGGAGGGAAGGTTGGAACAAGGTAAGGACGGGGTACCCCATATATTCATGTACGTAGAGTCACTAAGTCTTAAACTCACCAGGTTTGTATCGCTTATCGATAACCCTAATGCAATACAAGTCTATGAGGGTCAAAGGTCAACTTTGTCCTAGGGACATGGAGCCACTTTCAGGTTCATCAGGATCCTCCTGGACACACCCACGCCAAATTTGGGGCTTCTAGCCCATGAGGAACCCCAAAACCCTCACTCTAATTCCAGCCTTATCGCTAAACCCTAATGCAGTGCAAGTCTATGAAGGTCAAAGCTCAACTTTGTCCGAGAGACATCAAGTGTTTTTTCATGAATCATTCATAAATGTTAAGAGTTTGCTTTGTGGAGAATTCACAATAAAAATACATTGACACTGTCAAGATGGACTCAAGCACTATTATTGAACTATACTGTATTTTTTGAGTGATGTGAAGCTTTTGACAAGCGCTGCGCAAAGGAGGCCCATTTGTTTTTGTTTTTTTGAAGGGGGCCCAAAATTCCTGGCGGCGCCCCTGAGCGGGCATCTCCAGCACTAAGGCAGTGGAGCTGCCGGCCACGAGAGAAGAATTAACCAGTCCATTGAAACCATTTGTTTGGTCTAGTGAGTGGCAACAGTCCTTTGAGGATCTTAAGTGCCTTCTCAGCTGTAACCCTTTCGTGTCTGCTCCAAATTTTTCCTCATTGGCTAGAAGCCCCAAATCTAGCGTGGGCGCTTCTTGGGGGCTCCTGATGAAAAAGCAAGTGGCCCCATGTCTCTAGGACAAAGTTGAAAATTCACCCCATAGACTTGCATTGAATTAGGGTTAACAATAAGGCTGAAACTAGGGTTAGGGTTAGTGTTAGCTGAAATTAGGGTTAGGGTTTCGGGGTTCCTCAAGTACTAGAAGCCCCAAATTTGGAGTGGGTGCTTCTTGGGGGCTCCTGATGAAAAAGCAAGTGGCCCCATATCTGTAGGACAAAGTGGAAATTTCACCCCATAGACTTGTATGTCATTAGGGTTAGGGTCCAAGAGTACACATACACATTTTCTTTTGCTTTATTGATTTAAGCTCATCGTCTCCAGCTGCAAAGGTATAGAAACCTTTCTGTGTTTTGATGTTGTGTGTGAGAAAACATCACTTTTTTCTGTAAACTTGTGTTATCATTGTCCTTCATTGAAAATGACACAATCTTTCATTTCATTGTTCAGATGCCGAACACCAAGGCATTCCGTCGCTCTCTGGCCATGAAACGACGCCTGGAGCAAAAACAGGATTGGACACCTTTTCCACCTCGGAAGGACTTTGAACGTCGTGAGTACTTCCACGTTCATGATTTCATGTTCTGCCTGTGTTATGTTGTATTCCAAATAAATCTTACAAAAACATATTTAGATTTTTCTTTTTTGTCAATTTACACAGGGCGCGGTACTGGTCAGCGACCTGGGTGCGAAGATGGCCCGTTTTGCTCCTGACTGACAAAACAGTGCAAGTTCGTTCTTAAGGCCCAGCAACCAGACAAGAAGGTATGGGTCGTGATTTTGTCAAGCCACAAGTTTCTTTATGTTTTTGTTCTGGTGGTGGGAGACTCACATCTCTGTCCACTTGTGGATGGTTTTGTGTTCTCTCCCCGGGCAACAACCTTGAACACGGGCTTGTAACAGACTCCGCCCAGGATTTTGCTGCGCTACTGGCAACTGTGTTGGACCGCTGGCCCAAGGTTTGTTTATCTGCTGTGACAAACAAATTTGAACACATGAATGTCATCGCCACTTTGTTTTATCAATATCAAGTAATTCCATGATCCATAGTTCAATAACAAGAATATTCATGAATTTATTTTGCATTTTTATGTTTGTTTGGGTTTTTTTTTTTATATACAACTATTTTGTAGGTGTTTGTGCTTGACTTTCCACCTCGCCTGACTGTCAAGCCAGAACTACAAACAGCGCTACGTCAAGTATATCATCGTGTTGCTGCACGCATGGGTGTGTAAAATACATATTTTTGTTGTATTTTTTTCTCTTCAGTGACACTGTGCTAACAGATATTTCTTAGAATTGTGTGATTACATAATTGATTATGTGACACTTCTTCCAGGTTTAACATTTGTGTATATGGCCGATCACCTCCCCCTTCGTCAGCTGTACATGGTGGTGTTATGATGGTGTAAGTTTCTTCCTTCTTCAGCCTTACTTGCTCTTCATTTGATATGACAAATATGTGTTAACATGTTGTTTTCTGTTTAGGTGCACCTCAGGACTGATTTTGGTGGAGCGTCTGCATGCTGCAGTGCTCCATCAGCTCGCACCCCCTTCACCTAGGCCAGGGGTGTTGTGCCACAACCAATCATCGCCCAGGGTGTCTCCCAGAGTGGTTGTGACAGGTCCTGTCTACATGCCAGTGTATGGACCCGCTCCTGAATGGACTCTTGTTGGACAGGAGGTTGAGGTAACCTGTTCATCCCTCTTTTTTTTTTTTTTTCCCCCAATCGTGTATTTGTCAAACAGTGCAACTTTTTATTTTAAAAATGAACACTTATCCTAAGTTGACTCTGATTTCCTCTCCTCTTTTTTTTATAGACAGTACCAACAGCTTTTGAGACTGCATTTCACACAGACATCCCGTCCAATCCCGTGTGGTTCAGTGAGGCTAAGGCTTAATCTCTCCTGTCCTGTTTGTGGGGGCGCTCATCCCGTAAGAGTCAAGTAGGCGTAAGCAGCGGCCGGTGAATAAGACGAGTTAACAACGGAAGAGCACATGCAAGAACGGCGGAAAATACCAACAACGGAAAACAAATCAAAGACCCACCCGCAAGTTACCACTCTAAAGTGTGGACCCACTTTGGCTTTTACGAGACGGATGACGGGAGGAAACTTCATAAAGAATATGCAATCTGCAACAACTGTTTTGCGAAGGTAAAATACAATGGCAACACTACGAATCTGCAGAGCTGCCTCGTTCGCTATCACCCGTCCCGTTTTTCCCATAATTGTTTTCTTTTTTCACCACCTGTCCCGGGAAAGATAAGATCTCTCCCGGGACACAATTTGTCCCGTTTTTTAGGGAAAATGACAAAACCTCATTTAATTTCCGTCTGTGGTCTAGATAGGGTTGCCAACCCTCCCGTAAAATACGCGATTGTCCCATATTTGGCAACTAAAAAGCCTGTCCCGTAATGAACTGATGGGGGACGCACTTCACTTTGTCCCGTATATTTTGGGGACGCGGTTATTTATTTATTTATTTTGTCTGAATAATTTTTTATTGATTTTCAGAATCGGGGCAGTGAAAGGAGTTTTTTTTCGCTCTTTCATCTTCCCGTCGGTTTGTATATCCCAAGTCCCCAAGTTGAGATAAGACAAGTTGCTACTGACTTTACATTACCAGAAAGCACTGTCCTTGTTTACATGAAAGTTATTAATGTTCATGCACTTTAATATGTTTGCTTGTGCAGTGCACGTTTGTTTGTACATTATACAAAGTTTAGGAATAAATGCAAGATCACAGGCATTTTCCTTTTTATGGCTATTTTTTTCTTTTTCAGTCACATATCGTCTGCAAAATTTCGAAGATATCGAAGATATCGTGTGTCGTGATGTTGTCATTATCGTGGGCCAAATATCGTCACAGTATGGAATCGTGGGTTAGCCGTATCGCCCCACCCCTATTATCAACACAAGATCACATATGTACAGTACATGTACAGTTTAATTAGTGTGTTACTTTGTTTATGAATTAATTTCTTTATGTTCTTCCAGATGTCCAGCCTGATCAGCACGTGTTGCCTCAAAAACCAAAACAAACAAGTGACATGTTGGTATTTGGGATATGTGTATTTCATTGTGTGCATCTTTGTGATAGGACAATAAATGCAGTTCTTTAAACGTTACTTTGTGTCCTTGTATTTGCAGGTGTGGGCAACACGTTCAACTGTCCACATGACTGAGTCTGCCTCCAGCAATGTCACAGCAGTGCAGCAGGTTTGTACTTATTCATTTCCACTTCATCACCTGTGTGTGTTTTCTAGGCTTTACACCCATCTTGTCGACTGTATCGGATCGGCCGATATTTGGCATTTTTAGAAACGTTCATGATCGGGCGTCATGTCATGAATCACCGATCAATGACGTCATGGTCGTGTTGAAACTTTTTTAATCTGTCTCATTTCCTCCAAAGTAGTTTCACAGCATCGACATGTTTGATTTGTTTGTATCCGAGAGCTAATGATTCATAATTCAAAAACCTTCATTTTCGTCTTCGTGCCTCTTCCTTTTTTGAGTACTGTCGCTATGTGACGGAAAATAAAGTTTCTTTGAATCTTCACGACAGCAACATCCATGGGCGACACAAACAAACGTGTCGGGGGTGTGGAAGTTTTTCAAAGTGAGAGAAACAGACATAGCACAAGCTATCTGCAATATATGCAACGCTACAGTACCTAGCGGGGGAACTTTGGCAAAAACTTCAACACCACAAATTTAATCAGGCGCTTGGAAAAGATACACACGGAGGAGCATGTCGAGTTCAAGAAACACGCGGAAAAAGAAAAGCAAACTCTGAAACGGATGCTAAAGCAAACAACTTTAGACGGTGCTCGTGAGAAGGCAAGGGGTGTACAGAAACAAGTATTTATTGCCCCTAACGTGATTGGATCGGTGATCGGTGATCGGTTTATTTAAACTCACTGATCGGTGATCGGCACAAAAATCGTGATCGTGTAAAGCCTAGTGTTTTCCTTTCTATGTTTATTGGCATAAAATCACATCTTTCTTATTTTAATCAGTTGGAGGCGACGCCACAGATGACCAGAGCTGTGCCCGTGGTTCCTGTGGCTCCCGTGGTTTCCAGCACCAAGCCAGAGGAGGCCAGCACCGTCCAGGAGGCAACACAGAAGATCAACTAAGCTAAGGAGGCTTTTCTTTCTTCTTCTGTTGCCTCTGACTGCTCCGCTCGTTCTACGCCTCGCACATGTGATTTGTGATCCATCATCAGTTAGTACTAGTGAAGATGCAGTGGCAGATCATGGCACTGGTATTAGATTAGCCAAGGTTCTGCATGGTTCTTTTCATCAAGGCGAAACCGGTCACGGTTTAAAATTCCAGCACCAGCTGGCAACAGTGAGTCACTTCAGAAGAGCAAAACTCCTCACTTTGACATGGATAATTCTGACGTAGAGTTTGTCAGTGCTGTGACCAATGAAGAGTGTAACTTCTCTCCCCTTGATGTTGATGTTTGTTTAGACCTTTGCAAAAACTTGAAGATTCATTTGGACCGTGCGAGTTTTCCAATTTCTGATTGCAATGGCCCATTAGGTTCGCCGTGTACAAATGAGAATGTAGAGGCTGATGGAAACTGCTTCTTCAGAGCCATCAGTCAAGCTGTGACTGGTTTATAGACACAGAAGTGGAAATTCAGGTTGCAGCAGATTGTTTACGATTAGATGTGTACACTTTTATCGATGGTCATGGGTTGAAGTACAGCTCTTGCAAGAAACAATTCTCACATTGTATATATTTATGGATGTATTTGTTTTATATGGAAGCAGTTACCATAATCCAAATTAAAATAAGAATATAATAACAGAAATGCTTTTTCATTTTAAGAACGAAGCTGCATTATTTGACTCATAATTAAAATCATTAATGAATATTCCTAAATGCATTTTCCTTTTCTTATTCGTGTCGCACCTTTTATGACACAATCAAAAAGAAAACTGAGGGCATTGCTTTTTAATTTTCGTGGTCCTGCCCTGCACAAGAGTGACCACAACTCGAAAACGAAATCGCAATCTCAAAGTAAGCGCGCGGCGCAGGAAAGTGATGTCAGCAGCTCTCCACCTGTGGGTATGGTGGTATGACGCCAAGTGTCATTTGCCTCCTGTTATGTGTAAATTCTAATGTTTGTGAATTTAATAAATGTATATATATACTGTATATTTAAAAAAACAAAACAAAACAAAAAAAAGGTATAGCGGTATGACACCACTTTGCCATCGTTACTTTTCACGTCATTGAAGTTGCCGGTAAACGAGATTTAAATCGCCGAAAAACGTGGACCACTGACGGATCTCGTTGGTCGGACAGATTTGAGCATGGCGCACATTGACACAATTGTTCAAACCCTGCTGGATTTAGCTTCCCAGGTGGAGTTGAATAGTGTATCTGAATCTGATGCTCGGGACCGAGTTGAGCAGGTATTCTGCCGTCCCAGATACGGACGCAAACAAGGTTGCCCGAGCCAACCTGTTGTCAGTTATGGAACACCTTGATGCACCAGCACAACATCAAAGCTAAAGCTATTTGTTACATGGGTGGAGTAACAGCTGTTCGGCGTCGGCCACCAGTCCATCCGTCGCAGGATGCGATGCAACGGATCATTGCTTCCGTTCGGCGTCGGCCACCAGTCCATCCGACGAAGGATGCAAAGCAACAGATCAATCCGTCGACTGGTGGCAGATGCTGGTGCGAGATCTGTCAGTGGTCCACGTTTTTCGGCGATTTAAATCTCGATTACCGGCAACTTCAATGACGTGAAAGAAGTAACGATGGCAAAGTGGTGTCATACCGCCATACCTTTTTTTTCTTTTCTTTTCTTTTTAAATAAAAAAAAAAAATAATATATATATATATATCTTTATTAAATTCACAAACATTAGAATTTACACATAACAGGAGGCAAATGACACTTGGCGTCATACCGCCATACCCACAGGTGGAGAGCTGCTGACGTCACTTTCCTGCGCCGCGCGCTTACTTTGAGATTGCGATTTCGTTTTCGAGTTGTGGTAACTCTTGTGCAGGGCAGGACCACGAAAATTAAAAAGCAATGCCCTCAGTTTTCTTTTTGATTGTGTCATAAAAGGTGCGACACGAATAAGAAAATGAAAATGCATATAGGAATATTTATTAATGATTTTAATTATGAGTCAAATAATGCAGCTTTGTTCTTAAAATGAAAAAGCATTCTGCTATTGCTTTTTCATTTTTGAATTTTACATTTCATATTGAATTTTGGTAACTCTTTGCTGGTGCATGTTTTGAAAATTGAATCTCAAATGTGTTTTCCTTCATTTGAATTAAGTACAAGAATGAGCAGTCATGAATAAGAAAATGAAAATGCAGTTTGGATTATTTATTAACGATTTTTTTTATGAGTCAAATAATGCAGCCACGTTCTTAAAATGAAAAAGCATTTCTGCTGTTGCTTTTTCATTTGGATTATGGTAACTGTCTGCTTCCACACTCCAGTGGTTCTGCACATTAGTATAAATAGAGTGATTCTCTATCATGACATCACAGGACGGCGGCACACTGACTCATTCCATGAACCTGGACACTGATGATCCAGACTTTGGACCAGATGAGCCAACAGGCCACAGTGGAAACGGGTCAGAACATGGGACTGGCTGCTGAAAGTATACAGGTAGGTGGCGCTGTCATCCCAAGTTGTGTGGTGTGGAGGATCAGGGCCAAAGTTCCAGATGCTCACAGATGTGACTGTGGATTCAGGAGGAGTGTTTGAAGGCTGGACTCCCAACAGTGATTGGCTGCTGAGTACCTCTCAATCACAATCAGGTTTTTTAGTGGCTGTGAGATTGAAAGTGAGATTGCATTGTCCAGGGAGGAGGACAGCAGTCAGTCATGTTTCACCTCCAGTCAACACGCAGTGGTTCACATGAAGGTCCAAGAGGCCTACAGACCTACACAGAGTCTGGATGTGGCAGCACAGTTGGATCATTGTCTTTGTTGTGTTGTTTGGTTATTGTGATCCAATGTAATGTGAGAGAAGGACGAGTGCAGTTCTATTGGAGTGAGTTTCTTACAAATACAGATCGCACGATTTCTATCCCAATTGTTAAGTGGGAAAGAGACCTGTCTCTCCAGCCTCACTCTAATTTCTGGAGAACAATCTGCCTGAACACGTTTTCACTGATAAAACAACCTATTCTACAATTAATACATTTTAAAGTACTCCACAGGATCCACTACACTGGACAGCGGATGTTTCAGATGGGCATGACCGCCTCTCAGACCTGCTCACACTGCACAGTTAATGTCCCAGATTATTACCTACACGCTGTATGGCATTGCCCACCAGTAAATAAATTCTGGCACGTAGTATGCAATGATCTATCAGCACAGGTTGGTTACAACATCACAGCCACTCCTTCTTTTTGTCTCTTAGGGGACCTCAGTGATATCACATCAGATAAGGCAGAATCTCGCATGCTGATGACCTCCTTATCTATCGCTAAGAAAACAATCCTCACAAACTGGAAAACAAAACAACACCTGCACATTGCACAATATAGCAACTTACTGTTAGACCACACCTCCTTGGTAGGAATGTCTGCTTCATCCTATAACTAACTAGTAATCAATCAATAGCTGAGGCTGCTGGTTGATGTGGGCAGCGGTGGTCGTGCTGCTGCGGGCCGGGTGCGGTCTTTGGGGGGGGGGGGCTGCTTTGCGGGTTGGTGGGGGGTCGGGGGTTGGGTGCCCCGGCGGGGGATGTCTACCACGCGGGGGGCTGGGCCTGATGGTTGGTGGGTGGTGCTCCGGGGGTGGTGCTCCGGGGGGGGGGGGGGGTCCCTGGCTCTGGTCTGGGGGCCCCCTTGTTGGTGGGAGGGCTGGTCCGTCCCTGTGTCTGGGGACTGGCGCTGGATCGTACGCGGTGGGGTCGCATGCCTGGGGTGGGGCTGCGCGTTCGCTGGCTACCGCTCCTGTGTGCCCGGGTGCGGTGGGGGGTGGGCCCCCTTTGGCTCCTGGATCCCTGTGGTGTCCCCGGCCCCGATGTCGCTGAGGGGGCACCCTGACCGGGAGTCCCCCCTGGTCACATAATAGGTGTTTTTTTTGTTTTGTTTTTTTTTCCCTAAATTTTTAATTTATTTATTTATTTTCTTCTGTTTCGGCGGATTTGTGTCTTGGGTGGTCGCTGCCCGGCCTTCTGGCCTTAAGACCCTCTCCAATCTTAATAGCATTATAGACACTTAGGGCTTGGGGGGGTGGTTCGTGCACTGCGGCCGCCGCCCTGCTCAGCAGCAGTGTGGTTGCCCCAGGGCCTTACCACCCCTCCATTTTAAACGCACCATAGTTCAACACACCAGCAAGTGCACATATACACACATTGACACCCCTACACACAGTGGGGTCGGCCTGCTAGCGGGTGCGGGATCCGGCATCTTTCCCACCCTGGATGGGCCCTGTGCGGTCCGGTGCCCCTGGGGTGCGAGACCGGCTGGGCCTATGGGGACCTCGCCACTTGCAGCGGAGTCCCCCTTCCTCCAATCCTGGGACCGGGCCGCTGCCCGGGTGGTCCCCCTGCGCCGCTCGGGGGCGGCTGGGCGGCGACGACCCGAGACACGGGGGTCTGACAGTGGTGGGTGGTCGATGCGCCATACTGGGTCCGTAGGGGGGGGGCCTCTGGGTGCCCGGGCCTGCTTTGGGTACCGATCCTGCTGGTGGGTGAAGGGGCTGGGTCCTGTCATGGGGATGAGTCCGGTCTCGCTTGCCCTGTGGGGCCCCCATCCGGAGAAAATCAGTGTGTAGTTCAAACTTTGTGCGTCTTTGTGTTCAGTTTTTCTGCTGTAGTTGTGCTTTTCTTTTCATTCCAGATGAATTCCACTCAATTTCCTTTTCAAACCTTGTAGGTGTTGAGTGAGCTGCAGCGCCCCCTGGCTACAAGTTTCATACTGTGACTCTGCCGACCGAGGTAAAAAACCAACAAACTCTGACACTTTGCTGAGGACCTCCTGGAGGAGCTGAAGGTGCAGAACCTTCTCAGGCCTCTCTGAGGAGGAACTTGCGGCTGTCGGTCCTCTGCTTCCCCCTGTTGGTCACATAGGCCTCTTCCACCTCCGTTCGTCTGTTCAGCACATATTTAATTTTTTAATGGCTCTATAAACGTCACTGATGAGACGATTTTATGATTCCTGCAGTTAAAATTTTTTAATTCCAAATCTGCAAAGACCTTCTGATCAATGAAGACAGAGTTAAAAATGATTTCAAAATTGACCCGTTTGAGAAAAGCTGCACTGTGGCATTGTTTGCATGTTGTTTTAGCTCTCAGTTGCTTCATTTCGCATTTTTCTTAAAAGCTTTGTTTAGTGGTCCATTGTGGTCAATGGGACACTGAACATCCGCTTTGTGTGCCCGAGTTTTAAGAGGATCAGGTGCGGACATTTTAGCATTTAAATTATTATGGCTTATTAGCATAGGTACGTAGTACCTCACCTGTCCGTTCTTTTTACAGTGCTTCCTGAACACCTCACCGGCACACTCCAGCCGCCTGCTAGCACAAAGCTGCGCAGAGCCTCCTCGTTGTTCTCCTCACCTGGAGGACGCTTGGTGATCAAGACCTGTGGCCCAAAACTCGGTCCTATAAGATAAGTGCAGGAACACTGCTGCTTCGCCCGCACTTGATTGTGCTAGCCGCCCTGTACAGACGGTCGACGGTGCATGTTGCTTCCGTCCCGCCTTGGTTTTACTTGTTGTTTTTCCTCGTTTGCTTACGTCGCCACTGCTGACCCTCAGACAGCAGACGTTACACTATCAAGTCGCCGGTCCAGCTACAGTGGTGTGTGTGTGTGTGTGTGTGTGTGTGTGTGTGTGTGTGTGTGTGTGTGTGTGTGTGTGTGTGTGTGTGTGTGTGTGTGTGTGTGCGCGTGTGCGTGTGTGCGTGCGTGCGTGCGTGTGTGTGTGTAATTGCATTGTTTGTTTGTTTTTCTTGCTATTTCAGTACATGTGACAGATTTTAGGGAACTTTTAGTAACCAACTGTTTATCTTTTCTTTTGTAGTCGCTGAGAGCTGCTGGTGGTGGCGGTGTCCCGGGTGGTGGGCCACTTCGAGTGCTGTGACCCGGGATTGTGGTTGTTTTCTTCTTCTTTTTTTGCACTTCACTTTCTTTGCAGGTGTGTCACGTGTGAGTGGGGTGTTCCTTGTTTTCTTTGGTTCCTCCCCCGTTTGGCCCCCTCATCGGTAAGCCTCAGTTTCTACACCAAGAATAAGGAGCTCAGTAGCTCCGTTTTAAGTGTTGGGCTGTTTGTTCCTTTTATTTTTAAATGTTGAATAAAAGTTGGTTTGATATTTTAAACATTCTGAACCACGTCTCCTACTCCTTCCTCGTAGAACTTACCTGTGTGCCTAATTATTACTTTTGTGTTTAGTAGAACTCCCTGGGTGAAATTCCCAGGGTGGCGTTGTCGGTTCCTTTTCATTTTGTTAAATTCCCAAGATTAAATCTTGCTTTATCAGATAGCCATAACCACTCTCATCGCCACAGGATATTTGAGTCAACTGAGTCAAACTGTCATGTCTACTTCCCAGTCTCAATAAAAATGTTCACTACTGCTTTGTGCGAGCTTCTTAAATGGAGGTTTGTCGGGTTTTTCCCTTTTTAGAAGCAAGGCACATATTTTGTGTCTTTCCACCACAAGACATTGGCTTTTGTCACTCTCTTCGTCGTATTGGGGAAAAAGTGGCATATCGGACTTTCCCGCCGCGAGTCGCTCGTCAACATACTGCTGTGAAAGAGGGGTGACGTCACAGAAAGCGAGGTGCATTTAGGTGCTGCTGCTTAAAACTAAAAGATTTTCCTGTGCAAATATTCATTTGACAGACGTAAACGAAGTGAAATATGACTTCAATTTAAGTTTGTTTCAGTTTGTTTTTATAAACACACAAAACAGTTTGAGTTAGTTATCGTTTTTGAAAAAAGTTCTTGACTTCTACTTTAGAGATATTGATGACGAGTTGTTGTGTATCAACGGTGTGACTATGTGGTTCGGCAAGCGATGGTGCTGTCTGTACATAGCTTAGCAAACGGCTAGCGCTAGCACCCCCTTTCAATGCCAGAGTGAAAAGATCCACACGGAGTGTTATGACCCACGGGTGGGTCTAGGTGCCTCTATGTTTGTGTCTGTGTGTGAGAGAGAGAGTGGATGACGCCTTGCAGGTGCAGTCCTGGATGTCGGCTGCTGATTGGACGCGCCACGGCTGAGAAGGAGGAGCAGTCGAGCCAGCCTGACGGTCATCCCTCCTCCGCTCCCAACTCTGCAGTTAGTCACTTCTGAAACGGTGTTAGAGCACGCAGCCGTAGGGGTGGGCTAACATTTTCTTTGTCCCCTCTTTTCTCATGTTTAATAAGTATGTTGGGAGGTTAGCCCTTCTGTATTTGGGTTCTATTTCTTTCTTTCGTTTGTTCTTAAGGCGAGCTAGTTGGACTTTGGTTTATTATTTGCTGCCCACCGGTTAAGTTGTTTTGTTTATTTCATTTACTGATTAATAAAAATTTTTTTGTTGAAACTGCCAACTGCAGTGAAAAATTAATGAGGCTTGGGAGTGGGGGAAGGTGTCCCACACGTTGCGTCTCGGTCCCCCTCGATGGGACGTAACACGGAGTTTTCGCCGTGACAGCAGGTTCAGCTCCTACCGTGTTACAGGTGACGTCGTCACGTTAGCCTGTTCCATCCCTGCTAAATTCTTTAAAGAACTACCATAAGTAAACTTTTAAATTATAATACGTTCTACACTAATTGTAATTTCCTGCCCGTGGTTCTATATTGCAACAGTTGACGGCTCATATCAGCAGATAAACAGCAACAATCTGGGCATTGCGGGTGATTCATAAATATGTAATTTCTTATTAATTAGCCCATAAGTGTTGTACACAAGTGTGACACCAATTGCTTGTTGCTGACAGCAGTGAAGAAATGACACTCTAGTGGTTCTGCACATTAGTATAAATAGAGTGATTCTCTATCATTACATCACAGGACGGCGGCACTCTGACAGATTCCATGAACCTGGACACTGATGATCCAGACTCCGGTCCAGATGACACAACAGGCCACAGTGGAAACGGGTCAGAGCATGGACTGGCTGCTGAAAGGATACAGGTAGGTGGCGCTGTCATCTCAAGTTGTGTGGTGTGGAGGATCGGGGCCAAAGTTCCAGATGCTCACAGATGTGACTGTGGATTCAGGAGGAGTGTTTGAAGGCTGGACTCCCAACAGTGATTGGCTGCTGAGGACCTCTCAATCACAATCAGGTTTTTTAGTGGCTGTGAGATTGAAAGTGAGTGAACATCATTAAATAAAGAGCTCCTGCAGGGTCCCAATTTGACAAGTACACTGCTAGGTGTGCTGCTTCATTTTCGCCAAGGCCCTGTAGCATTCATGACTGACATTGAGGGAACGTTTCATCAAGTAAGAGTTTCCAACCAGAATGTAAACTTCTTACGCTTCCTCTGGTGGCCAGATGGGGACATTACAAAGGACCTACAAGAGCACAGGATGCTGGTCCACATCTTTGGGGCAGTGTCATCCCCAAGCTGTGCTTCATTCGCCCTGCTGAAAGCAGCTGACGACAATCAGCATGACTTCCCAGCCGAGGTTATAAACACTGTTTGTCAAAATTTCTATGTGGATGATTGTCTAAAGGCCGTCAGCACGGTGGAACAAGCAATACATCTGTACCAGCAGCTAACAGACCTGTGCGGTAGAGGTGGATTTAAGCTCAATAAGTGTGTGAGCAATCATCGCTCGGTGCTGGCCGCCATTCCTGAAGAGCAGAGAGCTAAAGAGGTAAAAACACTTAACCTTGACAGAGACCAGCTCCCTATGGAGAGGGCCCTTGGAGCTCAGTGGAATGTACAGCAAGATACATTCACATTCAGCATCAGAACCAAGCTGGGATGGGATGAGGAAATCCCTCAGGTCATGGTACATCCCATATATAGTTTTTCAAGCGCCAAACTACAACAAAGGAACTCATCTATAACAAATCTACAACCTTGTTTTAATTCTGATTAATAAACTAAAGCTTATTCGATTATCATTATGTTGTTTTTTTTAAACGCTCATACAAAACAAAAAAAGTGGAGGGAGAGTAGTCTGAATCGGGTTCTGGAGCATTGCTCTACCTCATCCATCGCACTCATTAGCGTCACATCCACTTGTAGTGCATCATTTCCGCCAGCAAGCTTCTCCTGTTAGACCTTCCCCGAGGTGATTGGTGGGGTGACGAGCACCCAGCACGTGACCTCTACGACGAGTTTCTACCCACGGAATTGCCATAGGAAGACATGGATTAAATAGTATGGCTTGTCCACCAGAAGGCTGTATTATGGTGTACATAATATAAAACTTCGGCCCAGTTCTGCTTGTATTGCAATGGTTGGTGTTCCTGAAGTTTCATTTTTCGTCCCTTTTTATTTTTTACATCCATGTTTGTGATGGAATAGTATTGTGAATCGCTAGCTCGCATTGCATGCTGGTAAACAGCGTCACTCAAGGAAGTTTTGGCTTCGCTGACACGGTCCTGAAGGGAAGTGGGTTTTAGTGCACTGGAACGGGATGAATGTGTTCAATCAAGCAGTACAAACCTGATTAATTGTCTTAATACTTCACTTGGAATGGCCATATTGTTTAGGATTAGAATTAGATGACAACTTGTTCACAATATTTGCAACTATTCAATTTGACCAGCAGGTGTCAGTAGAAGACCAAATTTCATGTTGACTATTTCCTAATGGAAGTACTCTCTTTACGTTGGATTTTTCTCATAATTATTTGAAGTGTAGGCCTGTATCTGCACACAATTTGGAATTCGTCCCAGCGCCCTGAGCTGTAAATTTGGACGGTGTAAAATGAAAATGGCCATCTGCAGCAGAATGAAAGTGAGATTGCATTGTCCAGGTAGGAGGACAGCAGTCAGTCATGTTTCACCTCCAGTCAACACGCAGTGGTTCACATGAAGGTCCAAGAGGCCTACAGACCTACACTGAGTCTGGACGTGGCAGTACAGTTGGATCATTGTCTTTGTTGTGTTGTTTGGTCATTGTGATCCAATGTAATGTGAGAGAAGGACGAGTGCAGTTATATTGGAGTGAGTTATTTAGAGTGTAATAGAAGTTATAATGCAGAGTCTGTTTTTATGAAATGTTCTATCACCTGGCACCCATCCATCCATCCATCCATCCATCCATCTTCTACTGCCGTATCCGGAGTCAGGTCTCGGGGGCAGCAGCCTCAGCAGAGACCCCCAGACTTCCCTGGACCCAGTCACCTCCTCCAGCTCCTCCAGTGGGACCCCAAGGCTTCCCAGTCCAGCCCAGAGACCTGGTCAGCACCACTCTGACTCCCCGAGTCCCTGCTGCTCAGGTGAGGCTTCAAAGATCTGGCTGCACCTGATTGGACGGTCGTGGAGGATCTCCTTGGTCTTCTTGGTCTTCTTGGTCTCCAGCTGTTTGACCTCATGCTCTCTGTTGACCTCCTCACTCAGTCCCTCAGTGATGTAGAGCTCAGTGTAGATGCTGTTGAGGAGAGTTTGACTTCCTGCTTCTTCACCTTCAGTCACACGTTCACATCTCCTCTCCAGACTGATCTTCTGCTGCTGTAGAAGCTCCTGCAGACCACCAACCTCTGGAGCTGAGAGAAGGTTGGAGAAGAAAACATCAGTGTGACAGTGTGAGCATCATTTTCTGTCCACGACTTGAAGCTGAAAGCATCCAAACTCCATTTTTCAGCTGCTGTTGTCTGACTGTTTGCTCTAAATGTCCTCCAGTGGATCTTCTCACTGGAGGTCCTGACCACGGTTATAATAGTTAACGAAAACGAACAAAATAACGAAAACTTCAATTGAAAAAAACAATTGTCACGTTCCCAGGGGTTAGGATTTTGGTACCTGCCTCGTTGGGGTTCGAAGCGAGCAGAGCTGAGACCATAAGGGTGACGTAGCAACGTTCAGGACACTGATTGGCCAAAGGCCGTCTTTCACGAAAGACCAAAACCGCCATTTTTAAATGCCTCGCGTGTGGATTTTTACATTAACACGTATTAAGAACTGAAAAGCTTATGAAACTGTACCATGGGTGAACAAAGAACTACAGACGTTTCTGTTCTCTGTGGCCGAAGAAAAAGCACAATGCAGACAGTTGTGCAGAAAGTTTAGTGTTAGCTAAAATATCGGGCACACAGACGTACTTATTATGTATACATTTCTTTCCATTGTAACAGGTCACTACAAGATCTGCAATCCATTACCTAGAATTGGTTTTCCTTAAAGTGATGTACAGGATTACTAATCTGACTTTGATGGGCAAATTTGACAACAGAATACAATTATGAAGCACTAAAACACAGGACCACAAAACAATTAAATGCATCTTGAAATAATGATATGCTTTGTTAAATGAAATAAAATGGCATTTTCAACTAAGTAATAAAATAGTCAGTGGTGCAGTGGTTAGCGCTGCCGCCTCACAGCAAGAAGGTCGTGGGTTCGATTCCGGGGCCTGGACCTGGGACCTTTCTGTGTGGAGTTTGCATGTTTTCCCTGTGTCTGCGTGGGTTCTCTCCGGGTTCTCCGGCTTCCTCCCACACTCCAAAAACATGCACGTGAGGTCAATTGAACGTTCTAAATTGTCCGTAGGTGTGCATGTGTGTGTGAATGGTTGTTTGTCTCTATGTGGCCCTGCGATGAACTGGCGACTTGTCCAGGGTGTCACCCTGCCTTCGCCCTAAGACAGCTGGGATAGGCTCCAGCAGACCCCCGTGACCCTGAATAGGAATAAGCGGGTATAGAAGATGAATGAATGAAATCTTTATTGAATGAATGACACATTTTATTTCACTCGTTGTTTATGTAATTATTATTTTTTGCTCCATAGCGTTCATGATTCAGCATTACATGTTAAGCGTGATGAATTGCATGAAAAGAGAGAGCACTCGCTGATAAATTAACATGGTGTGCTGTTTAATTCCATGAGGACGACAAAATATTTGCAAATTTGTGTTAGCTACATACATCGACAGGTGCAAGAGAAAGGGAGGAACTTTCAGGGAGGAACTTTCAAGATCGTTGAGTTTTTATTTTTTATTTTTTTTAGTTCTGATGAAATAAATAGACCAATCATTTCATTACTTTGTCTGCTTTCCAAAGAGAGTTGCTTCAAAGAATTATCATTTATTATTCAGTGGCACATTGCTCACTTGTTTCATACACAAATAATAGTATATTATTATAATAATACTATTTTATTAATGTAATAATAATAATAATAATAATAATAATAATAATAATAATCATCATCATCATCATCATCATCATCATCATCATCATCATCATCATTATTTCTAAAATTTCCAAACAACAATCGTCAGTTGTTCCGTAAAAAATACATTCATTTCCATGTTGAATTTTGTACGGTTCGTGAGCGCGCACGTCTGTCAGTGATGGCCACCACACTGACACAACTGCGCATGCTCTATTATCCCATCAATGCGGAAGTCAAAAAGTTTTTGGGAGTCATGCGCTGGGTGAGCAACTTCATTGAAAGCAATGGGAGCCATCTTGGACTCTGGGGGCTTGCCGCACTGTCACGCAGGTTGTGACGTGGAGGGCCGGCGACGCACAGGTATGACGTGAATGATTGACAGCTACCATTCGTTCCCGTTAGCGAGAGGATTAAAAACAAACAGACACCATAATGGCATCAAAAAGGAGTTATCCCAGCAGTGCGGAAAAACGGAAGGAAAAGAAAACTGATCAAGAAAAACTTGCAAAGGGGAAAGGTAAGTTATTTGTTTGTGATGTGGGCTGGAGAGGTGGAGGTGAAACGCTGTTGTGTCCCCCCCCCCCCAAGTTTGTTTATTTGTCCTGCTAGCCAGCTAGCTAGCGTCGGATAAATGTTAGCTGGCTGGCTAATATTTGTTCGTCATGAATCAGCGTTTTTGTTTGTTTTATGAAAGTTGACCATATCCTGCCATGTTGGCCTATCCTGCCATGGGAATGACTGATTGACTCCACACCCGTTTATTCACATTCTAACAGGGAGGGCGGGAGGGAGGGCATGTTGTAATTGTTGTTGTAGTCAGTCCCCTGTTATTGTTCAGTGGAAGTTGTCTCTCACATATTTGACTCTTAATGTTATTTTAGCCTTAACTTAGGATGAATTTACTAAGCTTAGTTTGTATTTTGTAGGCCCTTCATTAGAAATGTGCTACTGTTTTATAATTCAAAGAAATATTTTTTGGAAATACTTTATTTGGCATGGTGTTGACTATTTTAGACTGTTGTGGCAGTGGGTCATTTATCTTAGTTTTATTACTTTAACTAGTACAGTGTGTAAAGTAATGCCAAAAACTCTTAAAAATGACAGTTTTGTAATTGGGTAAAAGCTTTAAAGGGACACTGCAACCATAATGTTTAATTTAAAAACAAATGAATTTTTAATTTTCCTATATTACTGCAACATCACTGTAATAATAAAATAGGAAAATGCGCTTCTGATCTGTTTTGCTTGATGATCTAATGAGCTTTGTCTCTGCAGGAGCAATTCTAAAATATGTTGGCGCTCCAGACATTGAGCCAGAGGGATCTCCCGAACATCCTGACCAGGAAGCTCCAGGACCAACACGTTCCTCAGAACCTCCTTCTGTCCAGGTGAATAATGTGTGTTATTCTTAGTAGCTAAGCTGATAAGTGTGGGACGAAACTAAGGCAATTAAGCATTATTTTGATTGTTGGTTTGCTTTTTAGTGTTGCACTTGTTGGTTTGTTGGATTTTCTTATTTAAAGTAAGCATTTTTTTTGATGAATACTCAATATGTTGTATTTATTGACATATAGAGGATTCTTTTCCTAGTATTATAGCGTTTGTTTGTTTTTAAATCAGTTTAACTTGCCTGAGTTGCTCAACTGAAGATGTTTAATTTTACCTGTAGCCTGTTTTGCTTACGAGGTGTAATAGATTGTGGAATCTTAGTAGACCTTAGGAGACGCACGCTGCTGAGAGTGGCAGCAATCAGCTCCGTAAATAAGGCAAATGCGCCATCTAGTGGGATGCAGCATGTTTATTCGTGTTGGAGCAATGACAAGTACTACTAACAAAACAAAAGATGCACAGGGTAAAAAAAATAATCATAAACTCAAGCCCAACAAAGATGGGCATAACTGTAACATTACATATTAATGATTACTAGTACTACCAAAATTTCTCTATTTTACTTTTCAACACCAACTTGAACTATTCATCCCCTTTTTTCAGCAGCCATTAAGACAAAAGGATGACACTTATGCATTGCATCAAACTGTGATGCACAAAATCAATTAAATGAAATCAAAACAATAAATAAAGTGTGCATTAAACAGGGGGTAGTGCAATACAGTACAGGACTCAACTGATATAGTGCAGTTAGGCAGTATAGCCTATAACAGCTGTTCAGCATCCATAGTAATCCACAGTCAGTGCCATAATCATCCAGTCAGTGTCATATTCATCCATAGTCAGTATAATATATATGATATCACGCAGACCCTCGTCCTCCACCACATTAATTGGCCTGCAAGCCGTAGCCACACCCATTTAGCCCCCGCTGTTGAAAGTTGGCGTGTGGTGGACGCGGCCAGTGGTCTCCGTGCCACACCATCCAACGTGGTTTGCTTTACCTCAGAAGGGGGCGGAGGGCTCTCCGTGTCAGCTGTATGCTTCGCAGACAAGTGAAACGTAAGACTGCTCCTACTCCGGTGGAAACTAAATACAGCTTTACAGTAAATGCATATCACTTTTGTCCTGTCAAGACTGCCATCTGGCAGGGTTTTGAAGTGGAACTTTCCATTTACAATTGACGCCTTATCCATGTTAGTCCTTCCTAGTGCTCATCTACGCTCAGTGTCTTTTTCTTTTTTTTGTTGTGCTTACAAGCCGGCTGCAAGCGTGTGACTGTGTGCTGTGAGTCAATTCATTTCCCGTTTCCACAATCTACGGAGCGGCCAAAGGTTCAAAAAGCACCGTGTGCGTTAATCGCGCGATAAAAAAATTGTCGGCGATAAAGCGCCGTTGACACCTTTACTTTTTATATGAAGAAACGGATCAAATTTTTCCAACCAATTGTTCACCACTTCTTTGAACTTGTGGATGAATGCTGTGCATCCCACATGGAACGCCAACCTTCCTCTGATATTTCCATGCTTAGTTCTTTCTGCCATTTGGCTTTGATGTATCCTGCGTTTGTTGCTGTTCTGTTTCTGAAGGCCCTGATAGATTTTAGAAATGATTTTTCTCTTCATCTTTTTACAGGCTTCGATCAGAATATCTATCACTATATTGAATTTAGGAGTATCGGGGTTAATTCTTCTCCAAATGTTTTATACCACTCACTAGGAAACCCATCACCCATCATTTTTGACATCATTAGCTGCACACCATTTATCAAAGAGGTTGCTTTTCTCCCATGCAAACTCGACAAAGGTTTGACCACTAGATTTTCTATGGCTCCTAAATTTTTGCCGGTAGGGCTCAGGAACAAGCTCATAAGCAGGAAAAATTGCTTCCTTTCCAACATCATATTGCAGGCTGTCTTCTAAGAAAAGAGCAGACACCAACTCCTGTGCTTTTCCCACCCGCTTGTAGTAGTTTCACAGCATCGACATGTTTATTTGTTTGTATCCGAGTGTTATGTAAATCTATAGATTTGGGTTTACATTGTTGTCAGTTCCTTTTGTCTGCTGTGTGTCCGTTTGGGCACTAGATGGCGCAGTAGATCCTATGTTCCCTTTTTTTTCCTTGTTCCAGGTGCGGAAAGGTGATTGGCTGGTGCCAATATTTAAGGAGGAGGACTTCAACACCTCGGTCTCTTTGTCCTTCTCCCAGCTCCCAACCAGAGGCCATGTGCCGCAGCAGCAGCATTCTGTGTTCAGCCATCAATTCTGTTTTGTAATCTATTTCAGTTCCCTTTGTGTCCACGTAGCCCGTAGGGGAGGGAAACCATTTGTGTTGTGACCCTTTTCTCCTGTGTTTTAGTTAAGGAGGTTAGTTTGACTGTCATTTATTTGATTGTTTTCTTCATAGGTAAGATCCATAAGAGAGCCATTTAGTTTGTTGTTTTGGCCATGCCCTCCCTGACGCCAGTGCAATGATGGTGACGTTTAATAAAAACCATCCTGTGGACGAAGCACCTTTGTCTAATTTGAGAGCTGGGAGAAGGGGGGGAGCCTTTATGTTGTGTCCTGGTTCCCCCTAGGCCGGGGCATAACACCGAGAGCTAATGGTTCATGATTCAAAAACCTTCATTTTCGTCTTCGTGCCTCTTCCTGTTTTGAGTACTGTCGCTATGTGACGGACAATAAAGTTTCTTTGAATCTGCAATATATGCAACGCTACAGTACCTCGCGGGGGGAACTTTGGCAAAAAATTTCAACACCACAAATTTAATCAGGCACTTGGAAAAGATACACACGGAGGAGCATGTCGAGTTCAAGAAACGCAGCGCGGAGAAAGAAAAAGAAAAGCAAACTCTGAAACGGATGCTAAAGCAAACAACTTTAGACGGTGCAAGGGGTGTACAGAAACAAGTATTTATTGCCCCTAACGTGATCGGATTGGTGATCGGTGATCGGTTTATTTAAACTCACTGATCGGTGATCGGCACAAAAATCGTGATCGTGTAAAGCCTAGTGTTTTCCTTTCTATGTTTATTGGCATAAAATCACATCTTTCTTATTTTAATCAGGTGGAGGCGACGCCACAGATGACCAGAGCTGTGCCCGTGGTTCCTGTGGCTCCCGTGGTTGCCTTCTGTTGCCTCTGACTGCTCCGCTCGTTCTACGCCTCGCACATGTGATTTGTGATCCATCATCAGTTAGTACTAGTGAAGATGCAGTGGCAGATTATGGCACTGGTATTAGGTTAGCCAAGGTTCTGCATGGTTCTTTTCATCAAGGCGAAACCGGTCACGGTTTAAAATTCCAGCACCAACTGGCAACAGTGAGTCACTTCAGAAGAGCAAAACTCCTCACTTTGACATGGATAATTCTGACGTAGAGTTTGTCAGTGCTGTGACCAATGAAGAGTGTAACTTCTCTCCCCTTGATGTTGATGTTTGTTTAGACCTTTGCAAAAACTTGAAGATTCATTTGGACCGTGCGAGTTTTCCAATTTCTGATTGCAATGGCCCATTAGGTTCGCCGTGTACAAATGAGAATGTAGAGGCTGATGGAAACTGCTTCTTCAGAGCCATCAGTCAAGCTGTGACTGGTTTATAGACACAGAAGTGGAAATTCAGGTTGCAGCAGATTGTTTACGATTAGATGTGTACACTTTTATCGATGGTCATGGGTTGAAGTGCAGCTCTTGCAAGAAACAATTCTCACATTGTATATATTTATGGATATATTTGTTTTATATGGAAGCAGTTACATAATCCAAATTAAAATAAGAATATAATAACAGAAATGCTTTTTCATTTTGAGAACGAAGCTGCATTATTTGACTCATAATTAAAATGGTTAATAAGTCATTCAATCTGCATTTTCATTTTCTTCTTCAAGACTGCTCATTCTTGTACTTAATTCAAATGAAGGAAAACACATTTGAGATTTAATTTTCAAAACATGCACCAGCAAAGAGTTACCAAAATTCAATATGAAATGTAAAATTCAAAAATGAAAAAGCAATAGCAGAATGCTTTTTCATTTTAAGAACAAAGCTGCATTATTTGACTCATAATTAAAATCATTAATAAATATTCCTATATGCATTTTCATTTTCTTATTCGTGTCGCACCTTTTATGACACAATCAAAAAGAAAACTGAGAGCATTGCTTTTTAATTTTCGTGGTCCTGCCCTGCACAAGAGTTACCACAACTCGAAAACGAAATCGCAATCTCAAAGTAAGCGCGCGGCGCAGGAAAGTGACGTCAGCAGCTCTCCACCTCCGCTGTGGGTATGGCGGTATGACGCCAAGTGTCATTTGCCTCCTGTTATGTGTAAATTCTAATGTTTGTGAATTTAATAGATGTATATATATACTGTATATTTAAAAAAACAAACAAACAAAAAATAAAGGTATAGTGGTATGACACCACTTTGCCATCGTTACTTTTCACGTCATTGAAGTTGCCGGTAAACGAGATTTAAATCGCCGAAAAACGTGGACCACTGACGGATCTCGTTGGTTGGACAGATTTGAACATGGCGCACATTGACACAATTGTTCAAACCCTGCTGGATTTAGCTTCCCAGGTGGAGTTGAATAGTGTATCTGAATCTGATGCTCGGGACCGAGTTGAGCAGGTATTCTGCCGTCCCAGATACGGACGCAAACAAGGTTGCCCTAGCCAACCTGTTGTCAGTTATGGAACACCTTGATGCACCAGCACAACATCAAAGCTAAAGCTATTTGTTACATGGGTGGAGTAACAGCTGTTCGGCGTCGGCCACCAGTCCATCCGTCGAAGGATGCGAAGCAACAGATCAATCCGTCGACTGGTGGCAGATGCTGGTGCGAGATCTGTCAGTGGTCCACGTTTTTCGGCGATTTCAACTTCAATGACGTGAAAGAAGGAATGACGGCAAAGTGGTGTCATACCGCCATACCTTTTTTTTCTTTTCTTTTCTTTTTAAATAAAAAAAATAATAATATATATATATATATCTTTCTTAAATTCACAAACATTAGAATTTACACATAACAGGAGGCAAATGACACTTGGTGTCATACCGCCATACCCACAGCGGAGGTGCTGACGTCACTTTCCTGCGCCGCGCGCTTACTTTGAGATTGCGATTTCGTTTTCGAGTTGTGGTAACTCTTGTGCAGGGCAGGACCACGAAAATTAAAAAGCAATGCCCTCAGTTTTCTGTTTGATTGTGTCATAAAAGGTGCAACACGAATAAGAAAATGAAAATGCATATAGGAATATTTATTAATGATTTTAATTATGAGTCAAATAATGCAGCTTTGTTCTTAAAATGAAAAAGCATTCTGCTATTGCTTTTTCATTTTTGAATTTTGAATTTTGGTAACTCTTTGCTGGTGCATGTTTTGAAAATTAAATCTCAAATGTGTTTTCCTTCATTTGAATTAAGTACAAGAATGAAGAATGAGCAGTCTTGAAGAAGAAAATGAAAATGCAGATTGAATGACTTATTAACCATTTTAATTATGAGTCAAATAATGCAGCTTCGTTCTTAAAATTTAAAAGCATTTCTGCTATTGCATTTTTGTTTGGATTATGGTAACTATCTGCTTCCATAGTTACACCTGTGTTACAGACTAGTAAATGCTTCAGCAGAGTTTTATGAGTTTTTTTTTTGTTGTTGTTGTTGAAAGTGAAAATGTTGTTTTGAAAATGACTGCTTACAGGTCCATCTGTTTACTCTAACCAAGCATTCAGAACGAGTTGTCCAACACCGGTTTAATTTTTCAGGAATTGTTGACTTTAAAGAATCACGTTAATGTTCATTAATTCATGGAAGTGAAGAATAATTAAAGTAAATCTTAAAGTAACCTTGTGCTTCTGTGTTTCTCAATGTTTCAACAACTTTGTTCTGAACATAGTTAAGTTCTTTCACATGGCTACTTTTATTTAACAGCTCTTTGCACACACGACCTTCAGGTCAAAAAGTAAATTCAGTAAATAGCATCACCATAAGGATTGCGTAATAACAGAAACAAAGGAGTGCAGTAAATAACCGATATCCCTGTGTATTTTTAAAAGGAACACTAGAGATTTAACAAGACACAAAATAACAGGAGGTTCACAACAATTTAGTGTCCATTCTCTGGATAGGGTCAGGGGGAGGCGCACTGCAGTGGAATAAGTGTCCATCCTGTGGAGAGGGTCGGGTGGTTTAGAGAGATGCAGTGATGGCCTCTCTTAGGTGAAAATACAAGTTCACAGCCTGATACGGATCTGTTGGTGGAGCAAGATGGGACTCAGCCATAAAGATGATACAGAGTTCATAAATATCTGGATTACATGGTACAGCCAGCCGAAAGACACATTCATTTTTGCACAGTTGAATGTGTTCATCTTCAACAGGGGAGAGAAAATCTGTTGTTCGCTAAAGTTCAGGAACAGCATGCGTCACATTAGGCCGACCGCTGGGGACGTTCAGGTTTCTTGATGGCCTGATGTTGTGTGCATTCCACACCTGTGCAGTGTCATCCAACTCATCCTGTTGAAAATGTATACATTTAGGAAGAGCTGTGCCAGCAGAACATAAATAAAACACTAAATTACAGCATTCACACATGAGCAACCCCACCCTCTCCCTCCCTCCCTGTCTCTGTTCATCCCTCCCCTCCCCCCCCTCTTTCTCCCCATCTCTTATCCTCTCTGTTTCTACCCTTCTGTTCCATCTCTCTCCCCTTCCATCTCTGTTCCTTTCCCTTTTCTACCCCTTCTCTTTAGCATTCTTTTTCCTTTCCTCCCGTCTCTGTCTGTCTGTCTTCCCAACACCCCCTTTCCCGTTTCTGTCCTCCCTCCCCTCTCTCTCACTCACATACACATGCGCACAAAATGAAAATAAAACATTATTCATGAACTCACCTGTATGGAGGCCCATACAACAAAACTGCAGGAGACTTTTGTCCAGAAACTCGCCATCAAAATGCCCGTTGTCTCTGAGGTCTGATAACAAGGCTAACCAGAACTCCATGCGCTGGCCACGCAGGAAACCCCACCAATATTCAATTATTTCGAGGGTGTCGTCTGGTTGAACAGGGACGAGGAAACGCTGGAAGCCTCTAACATGGCCATTTTCGGTTCCAAGGTCGCCTCGAACAACTCTAGGGCACCCCCCAAAACGCTGTACCGCTTCTATGTAGCACCCTCCAATTACTTTTGGGTCACTACTTGTTGTGTAAGCATTGAGCCAGATTATTTTTCTTGAAAAGCCATCGATACATCCATTCACACAAATACCATATGGCTTCAGTTCATCATATGAGTCCAGGTGCCAGATGAAGTTGAGAAGTTTGAGAAGTAATTCCTCCGTTTGAGACGCCCCGCTTGCCTTAATGACACTCCTCTTGGATCCAGCTCCTTCAAAACCTTCCTTTTCTCACACGCAGTCCATTCTCTCTGCATTTAGCATACATCCACCTGTACCCGTGAAGCTGCCCAGGGTAATGTAGCTGGTTGCTAATGGATTCAAACAGGATCGCCAGGTCGGAATAGGCTTTGCGTGGCACGAGTCCCCTTGGAATGTACAGCTGCATCCCACTCTAGATTCATCAAACCCGACAAGGAAAACAAATCCTGAGTCACTAAATATTAAGAAGATGATTAAAAGGATTGGTATGTTTGATGTATGGAGGGATTTTCATCCATCCACTAAACAATTGACTTTTTACTCTCACCCTCATTCAGTTTACTTGAGGATCGATTATTTCTTTATGTTCTGAACAGACAGACACAGGGTTTTAGATTGTAGAATTGGTGTTAGCGACATATCAGATCACTCAGGTGTATATGTGAAAATAAATATAGGTGTCCCACACAAAAACACTATTTGGAGACTCAACACCTCCCTATTAAATGACACCCGATTTGAAGATTACATTAGGAAAGAAATGAAGGAATATACAGACCTTAACGGTAGCACAGTGACGTCACAGAGTATTTTATGGGATGCTGGAAAAGCAGTATTGCGTTGCGTGGGAAGATTATAAGTTGGGCATCACAAAGGAAAAAAGAAAAACTTAAACACCTTAACGACTTGACAAGTAAATTCGACTCACTGGAACAGAAGCATGTAGAGACTAACGACCCCACCTTATTGGAACAAATAACCGTAGTAAAATCAGAACTAAATAAGAAACTGAAGGACCAGGAGGAACTTACACTTAAGTATATCAAACAAACCCACGATGAAAATGGACCCCGTGCTAAAGAACTCTTAGCCTGGAGACTTAAAAAACAACAGTCTGGAAGATCCATATATAAAGTAAAGGACCCGGTCACCAACCAGATGTGTTATAAGCCAGAAGCATTACAGTCTTTTGAATCATACTTCAGGAATTTATACACTCAACCCGAATTAGCAAAAGCAGTAACAGTCAATCAATTTTTTTGAAATCCCTAGACCTGCCATCTGTTGTCACAGAACAAAATAAGTGCTTAACTACAGAGATTACAAATGCAGAGGTCGACAAGGCAATTTCTAAACTGAAAACAAGCAAAGCAGCCGGGGGAGATGGACTACCAGCAGAATGGTATAAGACTTTTAGGGACTCTGTGACCCCACTGCTATTTATTAAATTGTTTTAACTATGTCTGAAAAGGTGGCGAGACCCCACCATCTTGGAAACAGGCCATATTATCTGTAATACTGAAACCAGGGAAAGCTAGGACAGATTGCAGCTCATACAGACCTATCTCAGTTTTAAACACTGATTATAAAATTTTCACTTCAATTATTGTCAACACACTAGAAAATATTATCCCTAACCTAATTGACACGGACCAGACAGGTTTTGTTAAAACTAGACAAACACAAGACAATGTTAGGCGAGCTATACATCTGTTACATATAATGAGCAAAGGAAACACAATGTCCTTAGCAATTAGCTTTGACACAGAAAAAGCTTTTGACTCTGTTCTATGGGAATTTTTATACCTGGTCCTGCAACGTTTTGGCTTTAACAATACAGTTATAAAATGTTTAAAATTCACCTGTGGCCCGGATCAGAATAAATGGCAGTCTTTCAGGTACAATCCGTTTGGAGAGGGGTTGCTGACAGGGCTGCCCACTGAGCCCCATCTTGTTTGCTCTATTTATAGAGCTACTTGTTCAAAAGATTAGGGAAGACCCAGAAATCACGGGAATACTATTCAAGGGGAAAGAATATAAGACATGTTTATATGCAGATGACATCCTGGTGACTTTATCCGACCCGGATACTTGATTTTTACAACCGAATAGATACTTAAAAAATGGTTATTTTACCACAATTGTTATTTCTACTCCAATCGCTGCCTGTAGAAATACCCAATAAGAAATTCAGTGAATGGAATCGGATCATTTCTAGATTCATATGGCAGAACAAGAAACCAAGGGTATGCTACAAAACATTACACTTAACAGGGAGGGATGTCACTCCCATGCTCGGAGGACGACTATAAAGCAGCACAACTGCAGTATATAGTCTACTGGTGCAGGGCGGATTACGATGCAAAATGGAAGGAGCTAGAATTTGACCAACTAGATATCCCACTTCAATCTCTGCTGGGTGACAAAGCTTTCAAGACTATATACTCTAATAATCTATGTGATGTTATAAAAACTCCCCTAAATATTTGGTACAAAGAGATGAGCAAAGCACACCTGGAAAAAAAATCTCGGTTATTAAGATGGGTCGAACATGATAGAGTATTCTTGTGTTATTCTTTACCTTGGTTTATATTGTATGATCACTAGTAGCACGTGTAAACTGTTAGAATCCTAGGCTAACATATACGCATCGTATTTCACTTTGTTTTATGGCCTGCCACTGATGTGCTCATCCTCTCCCTGTACAGGATATGAGCTGTGAAATCGGTCAACTATCGTATAGTCGTTGGTTTGTCTCTCTCTGTTCTCCTCCCTGTTCTTTCCTTATCTTATCCCCTCCCAGTCCTGTGTATAAGAGACCTTCTTCCTCCTTCCCACCTCGCACTCGCACTCCCATTTTACTGTGTTTTGTGCCTCGGAGCTCCGATCCCTTTTTTTATTGTTTGTTCATTAAATTACTTATTATCCCAGTATTCCTCTTCGCTCTTTTCCACAACAATTTGGCGTCACAAACAGGATTGCTGGAGACCCGTCAGTGGAACTCTGGGACGTTGAGGGCCCGGGACCAGGAACGGAGGAAACTCCTCGTTCCCCCTCTACCTCGAACCAAGCATTCAGAGATGAGAGGATCGGCGTCTAAGAGTGGATCTGATCGGCTTCACGTCTATCCAAGCGAACCTGGAAAGGAAGTGCTGATTCAGAGATCGGGTGAGAAGTAATTGTTCTTGTCTCAGACATATCAGTGACCAGTGGGTTGTTTTCCTTGTCGTCTACGAACGAACGGTCCCGGGGCAGGACGGAGCGCATACGTTAACCGTGCCTGTCAGGTCGGTGTTGATTCTGAATCAACACTGAAATTCCCGCTCCGCAAGTGAGCCGGAAGCTTCTGGTAGGTAAACTACCAGAGGGGTGAGTTTTTTCTCCACCTTTTTGCTCCAGAGTAAGAAAAAGGGGTGCACGGGGACGCCTGTGTATTTTCTGACTTGGAATTTTGTGAAAACTTAGTGAAAAGTCAGAGTAATAAGTCTAGCTAGACAGTGCTGGGGAAGAACCAGAGCAAAGTGGCTGCTGCTGTTCCCCAGGGGGGACCAATTGTGGACGACATGCGGAAAAAATACGGTCCAGATTGTCTTGATATGTTGGATGTTTGGGTTGAAAAGTGTGGTTTCCCAGAGGGGGGATCACTGAGTTTGGAGGAATTGAGAAACCTCCGGGATAAATTGAAGATAGCAGAGGGAAAGGTTACAAAAAAGAAAAAAACAAACAAATATGCAATTCAGATCATCAAAGATCATGAAGGGTGTTTTTCATTTTGGAAAACTGAAGCAGAAGTCAGGGACAGGAAACAAGTAAAAAAAACAAAAACAAACGTGTGAACAGCGCTGGGCGCTGGAGCACAGGGGTGACAGAGATAGCGGCAGAGGGTGCACACACTCACACACACTCCCCAGAGGAGGGAGAAAAGGAGCCGCTCACACACGAGCATTCAAATGCACCAAATCGTCTGTATCCTTCTCTTACAGGCCCGAGGGACCCTCTCCTGGACATGCCTGTCTTCCCTCCTCCCGCCTGCCCTCATCCAACGCTACCACCGTACAACCCTGCGCACTCCAGCACCGACGCCGCAGCGTCGCCACGTTCATCAGGACTGCCGTCAACCAAACGGCCAGCCTCATCACTGCTTTCAGACAAGGGCTGCTCCCCCAGATCGCCAAAGCAGTTAACAGAAGCTGCTGGGTGGGGATTGAAGATGCCCGGCTGACAGAGGTCCGACGTCATGCAGTGCACGCTGAGAGGCTTCTGCAGGAGGCCAGCGATGCAGAGGACAAGAAGATAAAGCGTGCCTCCCTCACCATGATGAAGCACCTCAGTGACACGGCGAGACGGACCCCCGGCCTACAGCGTCTTCGCAGGGAAGTGATGCACACACACACATGCAACACGCTTCTTGCAATGAAGAAATGCTTGCTGTCCCCTCTAACTTCCCTTTCCCCTGCAGACACGTACACTGATTCATATTCTGATGTTGATTATTCGGAAACGTATAGTGATTTACATGTTGATAATGATTTTTCTTCTGACAATGATTTAGGTTCGACTGATTGCTCTCAGCCTGACGGTGAGACATGCATTGACACTGACACAGAGTTCGAGGTTGATTTACGTGACCAAATTTTGAGCACCATTGACAGGTTTAGAGCGTCGTCACGTGCCGCCTCCTCCCACATACACGTTGTATAAAGAAGCTGCTTTTGAGAAACTGCCGCGGGTCACTTTTAGAATCATGGGTAAAAATATCACGTTCCTAGCCGATAGCGGAGCAACATTGTCGCTCCTTCGTGCAGAAGAACTTCCCCAGTGTAAAAAAAAAAGTGGGAGATATGTTTATTCTGTCGGGGCAGCTGGAACGAAGAAGAGAGAGCCTCTCACCACTCCACTTACTTGTATTGACTACGGCGACGAGACATGCACATCACAAAACCAAATTAAACACAGCTTTGTATTGTCAGAAGTGTGTCCGATGAATTTGTTGGGAAGAGATTTGCTTCTAGCCATGGGCATGAATCTCATCTCCACCCCCGACGGGTTGATTGTTGCCAGGTCGTTATCTTCCTCGACCTTGGCTCAAATTGCTAAGCCTCTCTTGCATGTCTATCAGTGGTTGCTTCCCCTCGAGGCCCCAGAAGAATTGATAGTGGCGGCTAACGATAAGGTGCCGGGTGATGCTCACTTCATGAAAGATCCCAATTTGCACTGCACAGCCAGTGCAACTCGTGAAAGAAAGAGTGTGTTTGAGAGTCAGTTTTTTTTTTCCCAAGCGTGAATGATGGCCTCTTTGTTTCTACGTTGTTTTGGGGCCCCCAACGATGCGTTGCCTCTGTTTCACTCACACCAGAGCAGAGTGCATTTCTTTTTTTTCTGTCCGTGGGTCTACCCCACACATTTCACTTTCCAAGAGTCCAGGCGATGAGTGGAAGGACCTAGGTCCGTTTTTGATGAAATGCCTGTCGACCAAAGACTGGCACCGAAAGGAGCGGGGACATTTTTACTCCCCCACCCTGAATGTGCATAAGACTGATTTTCCACTGGAAACACAGGCTCTTCGCTGTCTGCACCTGACAGAGACACGTGACAGCGAGCGCCACAACACGAGTTTTGCATGTTTCACTGACACATCGCAGCTGCCCGAGGAACTGAGTGAGGTTCCCTCCTCACTGTGGGCTGCTCACAAATACAATGTGGGACTGATCAAAGGTGCCGAACGGGTGAAGATCACACCCAAAAGTGATATTCGGCCCAACCAGCCGCAATATCCTCTGAAGCCAGAAACTGTTGAAGGGATCACTCCTGTTTTTGATTCTCTTCTCGAAGCAGGTGTCATTGTCCCATGCCCCGACTCGCCAGTGCGCACGCCCATGTTCCCTGTAAAAAAGGCCAGAGTTCCTCCTCAACGTGATGACTGGAAGTTTGTTCAACATTTGAGAGCAGTTAACGCTGCTGTCCACGCCAGGGCACCGAACGTGCCCAACCCACACACAACTGCCTTGCAGAGCTAGACACAATTTTCTCCCCCCGACCTGACCTGATCTGACGAACCCCTTGCTAATGCTGATTTTGTTTTCTACGCAGATGGTTCAGCATTCCGGGACGACAAAGGCGCCAACAGAGTTGGTTACGCAGTTGTCTCCGACTCGGAGGTCATCTGCTCTGACTCCCTTCCATGTCACCTCTCAGCACAAGGGGCAGAGCTGGTTGCGCTAACTGAAGCGTGTAGATTTGCAGAGGGCAAGTCTGTCACAATCTACACAGACTCCCGTTATGCGTTTGGTGTCGTTCATGACTTTGGGGCACTGTGGAAATGCAGGGACTTCCTCAAGTCAGACGGGAAGCCGGTGTTAAATCATGTGCTTATTGCTGACCTCTTGCGAGCCATACTTTTGCCCTCCCAAATAGCAGTGTGTAAATGTTCTGCTCACACTAACCTTCGTGACCCTGTTTCCCAGGGCAACGCCAGAGCTGACGCGGCAGCAAAGTCCGCTGCGAGGCAGCCTGCACCCTCGTCAGCCCCGATGATGACAGCCTCATTTGAGGAGGCTGATGCATCACTGGCTGAAATGCAGTCCCTCGCCACAGCGAAGGAGAAGGCCGCTTGGCGCTCCGCCCGCGCATGCTGGGACCACGTTACTGACATTTGGGTGGGACCAAACGGTAACCCGTGTCTGCCAAAACATTTATTTCCACATTTCGCTAAATTGACGCACGGTTTAGACCATGTGTCAAAAGGGGGGATGTTGGAATTAATTGATCAATTTTGGTTCACTGGAGGGTTTTCAGTCGTAGCACAGAAGCATTGTGAAGCGTGTTTAATCTGCCAGTGGAGTTGTTACAACACCTCAGTTATTGCTTTTGCCACTTCGATCTCCAGCTGTGTATCGGGGAGCCCCTTCACATTTAGGCCATCCATGTTTAGCACAAACTCTTCTCACATTTCTTGCAGAGGAACCTCTTGTCCTGCCACTTTCCAGCGATGTCCGCTCAGAAACTTGTGAGGATGCCTTGCCTTGTCTTGCCATGTGAAAAATGATTTCCGAGTAGGGTTCCAGAGACATTTACAATGAACAATTAGCTTTTCTCCTACAACCAGTGAGCAAATCTGCAGCGCTCTGCCTGAGTCAACACGGGCCTCTAACTTGCTGATCTCGTACCTCTCTCCAAAGACGAGGGTAAAACGCACTGTTTTTTGTCTTTGTGTTTTCGTGATTTTATTTTTTGTTCTTCAAACTATAAAAATAGAATCAAGCCATTTTCAAATGTTCTTGTATTCAATATCACACCGTTAAAAGGAAAAATGTCTCATATTTCATATTTGTGTTTTTTTTCATTGTAAAACGAAAAACAAATTAGCGTCTGTTTTTGGTTTTTCAATCCAATGACCAAAACATACTCGGACCATAATGGACTTATTGGTGGTTTTATTTATGAGTCAAATAATGCAGCCACGTTCTTAAAATGAAAAAGCATTTCTGCTGTTGCTTTTTCATTTGGATTATGGTAACTGTCTGCTTCCACACTCCAGTGGTTCTGCACATTAGTATAAATAGAGTGATTCTCTATCATGACATCACAGGACGGCGGCACACTGACTCATTCCATGAACCTGGACACTGATGATCCAGACTTTGGACCAGATGACACAACAGGCCACAGTGGAAACGGGTCAGAACATGGGACTGGCTGCTGAAAGGATACAGGTAGGTGGCGCTGTCATCCCAAGTTGTGTGGTGTGGAGGATCGGGGCCAAAGTTCCAGATGCTCACAGATGTGACTGTGGATTCAGGAGGAGTGTTTGAAGGCTGGACTCCCAACAGTGATTGGCTGCTGAGGACCTCTCAATCACAATCAGGTTTTTTAGTGGCTGTGTGATTGAAAGTGAGTGAACATCATTAAATAAAGAGCTCCTGCAGGGTCCCAATTTGACAAGTACACTGCTAGTTGTGCTGCTTCGTTTTCGCCGAGGCCCTGTAGCATTCATGACTGACATTGAGGGAACGTTTCATCAAGTAAGAGTTTCCAACCAGGATGTAAACTTCTTACGCTTCCTCTGGTGGCCAGATGGGGACATTACAAAGGACCTACAAGAGCACAGGATGCTGGTCCACATCTTTGGGGCAGTGTCATCCCCAAGCCCCAATCCTCGACGACAATCAGCATGACTTCCCAGCCGAGGTTATAAACACTGTTTGTCAACATTTCTACGTGGATGATTGTCTAAAGGCCGTCAGCACGGTGGAACAAGCAATACATGTGTACCAGCAGCTAACAGACCTGTGCGGTAGAGGTGGATTTAAGCTCAATAAGTGGGTGAGCAATCATCGCTCGGTGCTGGCCGCCATTCCTGAAGAGCAGAGAGCTAAAGAGGTAAAAACACTTAACCTTGACAGAGACCAGCTCCCTATGGAGAGGGCCCTTGGAGCTCAGTGGGATGTACAGCAACAAGATACATTCACATTCAGCATCAGAACCAAGCTGGGATGGGATGAGGAAATCCCTCAGGTCATGGTACATCCCATATATAGTTTTTCAAGCGCCAAACTACAACAAAGGAACTCATCTATAACAAAACTACAACCTTGTAAGGGCAAAACCTACTTGTTTTAATTCTGATTAATAAACCAAAGCTTATTCGATTATCATGATGTTGTTTTTTTTAAACGCTCATACAAAACAAAAAAAGTGGAGGGAGAGTAGTCTTAATCGGGTTCTGGAGCATTGCTCTACCACATCCATCGCACTCATGAGCGTCACATCCACTTGTAGTGCATCATTTCCGCCAGCAAGCTTCTCCTGTTAGACCTTCTCCGAGGTGGTTGGTGGGGTGACGAGCACCCAGCACATACTATAAAACTTATATAAAACTTCGGCCCAGTTCTGCTTGTATTGCAATGGTTGTTGTTCCTGAAGTTTCATTTTTCGTCCCTTTTTATTTTTTACATCCATGTTTGTGATGGAATAGTATTGTGAATCGCTAGCTCGCATTGCATGCTGGGACACAACGTCACTCAAGGAAGTTTTGGCTTCGCTGACACGGTCCTGAAGGGAAGTGGGTTTTAGTGCACTGGAACGGGATGAATGTGTTCAATCAAGCAGTACAAACCTGATTAATTGTCTTAATACTTCACTTCGAATGGCCATATTGTTTAGGATTAGAATTAGATGACAACTTCTTCACAATATTTGCAACTATTCAGTTTGACCAGCAGGTGTCAGTAGAAGACGAAATTTCATGTTGACTATTTCCTAATGGAAGTGCTCTCTTTACGTTGGATTTTTCTCATAATTATTTGAAGTGTAGGCCTGTATCTGCACACAATTTGGAATTCGTCCCAGCGCCCTGAGCTGTAAATTTGGACGGTGTAAAATGAAAATGGCCATCTGCAGCAGAATGAAAGTGAGATTGCATTGTCCAGGTAGGAGGACAGCAGTCAGTCATGTTTCACCTCCAGTCAACACGCAGTGGTTCACATGAAGGTCCAAGAGGCCTACAGACCTACACAGAGTCTGGACGTGGCAGTACAGTTGGATCATTGTCTTTGTTGTGTTGTTTGGTCATTGTGATCCAATGTAATGTGAGAGAAGGACGAGTGCAGTTATATTGGAGTGAGTTATTTAGAGTGTAATAGAAGTTATAATGCAGAGTCTGTTTTTATGAAATGTTCTATCACCTGGCATCCATCCATCCATCCATCCATCCATCCATCTTCTACTGCCGTATCCGGAGTCAGGTCTCGGGGGCAGCAGCCTCAGCAGAGACCCCCAGACTTCCCTGGACCCAGTCACCTCCTCCAGCTCCTCCAGTGGGACCCCA
This sequence comes from Nelusetta ayraudi, assembly GCF_046127955.1. Taxonomy (NCBI): domain Eukaryota; kingdom Metazoa; phylum Chordata; class Actinopteri; order Tetraodontiformes; family Monacanthidae; genus Nelusetta; species Nelusetta ayraudi. The sequence continues at coordinate 1,107,728 of NW_027466202.1, forward strand.
AGGCTTCCCAGTCCAGCCCAGAGACCTGGTCAGCACCACTCTGACTCCCTGAGTCCCTGCTGCTCAGGTGAGGCTTCAAAGATCTGGCTGCACCTGATTGGACGGTCGTGGAGGATCTCCTTGGTCTTCTTGGTCTTCTTGGTCTCCAGCTGTTTGACCTCATGCTCTCTGTTGACCTCCTCACTCAGTCCCTCAGTGATGTAGAGCTCAGTGTAGATGCTGTTGAGGAGAGTTTGACTTCCTGCTTCTTCACCTTCAGTCACACGTTCACATCTCCTCTCCAGACTGATCTTCTGCTGCTGTAGAAGCTCCTGCAGACCACCAACCTCTGGAGCTGAGAGAAGGTTGGAGAAGAAAACATCAGTGTGACAGTGTGAGCATCATTTTCTGTCCACGACTTGAAGCTGAAAGCATCCAAACTCCATTTTTCAGCTGATGTGGTGAAGCTGCTGTTGTCTGACTGTTTGCTCTAAATGTCCTCCAGTGGATCTTCTCACTGGAGGTCCTGACCACGGTTATAATAGTATAACGAAAACGAACAAAATAACGAAAACTTCAATTGAAAAAAACAATTGTCACGTTGCCAGGGGTTAGGATTTTGGTACCTGCCTCGTTGGGGTTCGAAGCGAGCAGAGCTGAGACCATAAGGGTGACGTAGCAACGTTCAGGACACTGATTGGCCAAAGGCAGTCTTTCACGAAAGACCAAAACCGCCATTTTTAAATGCCTCGCGTGTGGATTTTTACATTAACACGTATTAAAAACTGAAAAGCTTATGAAACTGTACCATGGGTGAACAAAGAACTACAGACGTTTCTGTTCTCTGTGGCCAAAGAAAAAGCACAATGCAGACAGTTGTGCAGAAAGTTTAGTGTTAGCTAAAATATCGGGCACACAGACGTACTTATTATGTATACATTTCTTTCCATTGTAACAGGTGCTACAAGATCTGCAATGCATTACCTAGAATTGGTTTTCCTTAAACTGATGTAGAGGATTACTAATTTGACTTTGATGGGCAAATTTGACAACAGAATACAATTATGAAGCACTAAAACACAGGACCACAAAACAATTAAATGCATGATGAAATAATGATATGCTTTGTTAAATGAAATAAAATGGCATTTTCAACTAAGTAATAAAATAGTCGGTGGTGCAGTGGTTAGCGCTGCCGCCTCACAGCAAGAAGGTCGTGGGTTCGATTCCGGGGCCTGGACCTGGGACCTTTCTGTGTGGAGTTTGCATGTTCTCCCTGTGTCTGCGTGGGTTCTGTCCGGGTTCTCCGGCTTCCTCCCACACTCCAAAAACATGCACGTGAGGTCAATTGAACATTCTAAATTGTCCGTAGGTGTGCATGTGAGTGTGAATGGTTGTTTGTCTCTATGTGGCCCTGCGATGAACTGGCGACTTGTCCAGGGTGTCACCCTGCCTTCGCCCTAAGACAGCTGGGATAGTCGTTTATGTAATTATTATTTTTTGCTCCATAGCTTTCATGATTCAGCATTACATGTTAAGCGTGATGAATTGCATGAAAAGAGAGAGAGCACTCGCTGATAATTTAACATGATGTGCTGTTTAATTCCATGAGGACGACAAAATATTTGCAAATTTGTGTTAGCGACACACATCGACAGGTGCAAGAGAAAGGGAGGAACTTTCAGGGAGGAACTTTCAAGATCGTTGAGTTTTTATTTTTTTTAATTTTTTTTAGTTCTGATGAAATAAATAGACCAATCATTTCATTACTTTGTCTGCTTTCCAAAGAGAATTGCTTCAAAGAATTATCATTTATTATTCAGTGGCACATTGCTCACTTGTTTAAGACACAAATAATAGTATATTATTATAATAATACTATAATAATAATAATCATAATAATAATAATAATAATGATCATCATCATCATCATCATTATTATTTCTAAAATTTCCAAACAACAATCGTCAGTTGTTCCGTAAAAAATACATTGATTTCCATGTTGAATTTTGTACGGTTCGTGAGCGCGCACGTCTGTCAGTGACGGTCTCCACACTGACACAACTGCGCATGCTCTATTATCCCATCAATGCGGAAGTCAAAAAGTTTTTGGGAGCCATGCGTTGGGTGAGCAACTTCATTGAAAGCAATGGGACGCCATCTTGGACTCTGGGGGCTTGCCGCACTGTCACGCAGGTTGTGACGTGGAGGGCTGGCGACGCGCAGGTATGACGTGAATGATTGACAGCTACCATTCGTTCCCGTTAGCGAGAGGATTAAAAACAAACAGACACCATAATGGCATCAAAAAGGACTTATCCCAGCGGTGCGGACAAACGGAAGGAAAAGAAAACTGATCAAGAAAAACTTGCAAAGGGGAAAGGTAAGTTATTTGTTTGTGATGTGGGCTGGAGAGGTGGAGGGGAAACGCTGTTGCCTCCCTCCCCAAGTTTGTTTATTTGTCCTGCTAGCCAGCTAGCTAGCTAGCGTCGGATAAATGTTAGCTGGCTGGCTAATATTTGTTCGTCATGAATCAGCGTTTTTGTTTGTTTTATGAAAGTTGACCATGTCCTGCCAAGTTGGCCTATCCTGCCATGGGAATGACTGATTGACTCCACACCCGTTTATTCACATTCTAACAGGGAGGGCGGGAGGGAGGGCATGTTGTAGTTGTTGTAGTCAGTCCCCTGTTATTGTTCAGTGGAAGTTGTCTCTCACATATTTGACTCTTAATGTTATTTTAGCCTTAATTTAGGATGAATTTACTAAGCTTAGTTTGTATTTTGTAGGCCCTTCATTAGAAATGTGCTACTGTTTTATAATTCAAAGAAATATTTTATGGAAATACTTTATTTGGCATGGTGTTGACTATTTTAGACTGTTGTGGCAGTGGGTCATTTATCTTAGTTTTATTACTTTAACTAGTACAGTGTGTAAAGTAATGCCAAAAACTCTTAAAAATGACAGTTTTGTAATTGGGTAAAAGCTTTAAAGGGACACTGCAACCATAATGTTTAATTTAAAAACAAATGAATTTTTAATTTTCCTATATTACTGCAACATCACTATAATAATAAAATAGGAAAATGTGCTTCTGATCTGTTTTGCTTGATGATCTAATGAGCTTTGTCTCTGCAGGAGCAATTCTAAAATATGTTGGCGCTCCAGACATTGAGCCAGAGGGATCTCCCGAACATCCTGACCAGGAAGCTCCAGGACGCTCCAGGACCAACACGTTCCTCAGAACCTCCTTCTGTCCAGGTGAATAATGTGTGTTATTCTTAGTAGCTAAGCTGATAAGTGTGGGACGAAACTAAGGCAGTTAAGCATTATTTTGATTGTTGGTTTGCTTTTTAGTGTTGCACTTGTTGGTTTGTTGGATTTTCTTATTTAAAGTAAGCATTTTTTTTTTTTTTTAATGAATACTCAATCTGTTGTATTTATTGACATATAGAGGATTCTTTTCCTAGTATTATAGTGTTTGTTTGCTTTTAAATCAGTTTAACTTGCCTGAGTTGCTCAACTGAAGATGTTTAATTTTACCTGTAGCCTGTTTTGCTTACGAGGTGTAATAGATTGTGGAATCTTAGTAGACCTTAGTAGACGCACGCTGCTGAGAGTGGCAGCGATCAGCTCCGATGACCGTGGTGCTTGTAAATAAGGCAAATGCGCCATCTAGTGGGATGCAGCATGTTTATTCGTGTTGGAGCAATGCCAAGTACTACTAACAAAACAAAAGATGCACAGGGTAAAAAAAATAATCATAAACTCAAGCCCAACAAAGATAACAGATGGGCATAACTGTAACATTACATATTAATGATTACTAGTACTACCAAAATTTCTCTATTTTACTTTTCAACTCGAACTTGAACTATTCATCCCCCTTTTTTCAGCAGCCATTAAGACAAAAGGATGACACTTATGCATTGCATCAAACTGTGATGCACAAAATCAATTAAATTAAATCAAAACAATAAATAAAGTGTGCATTAAACAGGGGGCAGTGCAATACAGTACAGGACTCAACTGATATAGTGCAGTTAGGCAGTATAGCCTATAACAGCTGTTCAGCATCCATAGTAATCCACAGTCAGTGCCATAATCATCCAGTCAGTGTCATATTCATCCATAGTCAGTATAATATATATGATATCGCGCAGACCCTCGTCCTCCACCACTTTAATTGGCTGTTGAAAGTTGGCGTGTGGTGGACGCGGCCAGTGGTCTCCGTGCCACACCATCCAACGTGGTTTGCTTTACCTCAGAAGGGGGCGGAGGGCTCTCCGCGTCAGCTGTATGCTTCGCAGACAAGTGAAAGTTAGACTGCTCGTACTTAGGTGGAAACTAAATACAGCTTTACAGTAAATGCATATCACTTTTGTCCCGTCAAGACTGCCATCTGGCAGGGTTTTGAAGTGGAACTTTCCATTTACAATTGACGCCTTATCCATGTTAGTCCTTCCTAGTGCTCATCTACGCTCAGTGTCTTTTTCTTTTTTTTGTTGTGCTTACAAGCCGGCTGCAAGCGTGTGACTGTGTGCTGTGAGTCAATTCATTTCCCGTTTCCACAATCTACGGAGCGGCCAAAGGTTCAAAAAGCACTTTAATGAATTAATTTAATTAATTAACTATGTGGCAGGTGGGTTTGCCCCCACCTTCACGTCATCAATCACACCTGCGCCGGAGTGCAATCTTTGCGTCCCTCAGTGCGTTGCATCAGTTAAAAAATGTAGGTTTGTTAATGATTGGACTGTCTTTATAGCTGCCTACATCGATGAAGCCTTGCTCCACACCCTCTGTCGTGATGATTTGAGAGACCTTTTTCCTGGACCAGAACACTTTCTCAGGAGGAAACGGATTTGGGCCCTTATTAGTGTAGATGTGATTGGTTACCTACTTTGCTCTGAAAACATCGAGCATAACACTTTCTTTTTTCTTTTTTCCTAATTGGGTCTATTGTTTCTCTCCTGTTCATAATGTTTTGGATCTGGTTTCCTCTCGGCTGAGAATTCCACCGTACCAGACAAGGCTGCCCCGAATGAAGCCAGGAACTGTGTCTTCACCAGGAGGAACATCTCCAATCTGTCCTCAGACATCCACTCCTTTGGTGAAAAGCAGCCCAAAGAGGACCCCACAGCTTCCTGCTCCTCCACAATATGTTGTCTATACTAGACATGGGCAAACCCCGGCCCGCGGGCCACATCCGGCCCGCTGCGTGTCTCTGTCCGGCCCGCGTGAAGCCAGTCATAACCCCCCAACGAAACTTTGTCGGCACGTAACTTTGCCGAGTTAGTGTAGCGCGATAGCGATAGCGTGCTTCCCCCCCGTCAACGAGGTGTAGGTACAGAATTAGTCCGGGTGCAGAATCGTTCCAGGCAGAAGTGACTGCCGATACGGCAACTCCATTGGGACATACCTCTACATCGCGTTCGAACGTGATATATGGATAGATCGCGGTACGTTTATAGAGTTGCCGTATGTGACGTAATTGGCAGTCGCCTCTGTCCAGTGGGCGAATGCCAACAACGTCACATACGGCAACTCTATTAGGACAAACTACATCGGTTGATTAAGGTTATCTTTTTTTTTCTGTCAATCCCTGCCGTATTTACTGTACTTTGTATTATATTGTATACACGAAATTCTCTCTCTCTCTCTCTCTCTCTCTCTCTCTCTCTCTCTTCACATATATATATATATATATATATACATATATATACGAATGTATGTATTCAACACACACTATCTATCTATCTATATATCTATCTATCTATCACTTGCGAAATAGCGTTTTGACCGTGATCTATCCATATATCACGTTCAACCGCGATGTAGAGGTATTTCCCAATGGAGTTGCCGTATCGGGCAGTCACTACGCCCAGAACGATTCTGCACCCGGACTAATTCTGTACCTACCTACAACCCCCCCTTCTGTGGCCCGCCGACTCGATGCAGGTCTGTCATGTGGCCCGTTGCTAAAAACGTTTGCCCACCCTCTATACAGACAGTGAGTTGGAGCAAGCTCGTAAGCACTACTTCCAGATGGCCCGCCCTGCCAGTGAGGGGAAATGTGTCATGTTCAAAGAGCTGAGATGCAGGCTGGTGACAAACACTGTCACCAGCATGATTTCTATCTTGAGAGCCAGTCAGCAAGGAGAGGGGGTCTGGTACCCTTCTAAGCATGAAGTCACTGCAATGTCTCAAAGACTAGTGGATTATTATCCCATGCTGAAGGATTAAGACAAAACAATGAAACATGTAAGTGATTATATTATTTTGCGCACTTAGATTTTGAAGCGTGTGGTTATTTTTGGCTGATACTTTTTTTTATCTGTGCATGTTCACTTTCCATCTTTATTTGTTCTTTCAATGAGTGAAATTTTATTTACCAAGCGAGCACTTACAAGAATCTTCACAAGAGATTCACCAGAGAGGGGCCACAAGAAGAAAAGGCATCGCACTGACTTCTCAGCAAGTGACCAAGAAGAAGATCATGATGCAGACTCAATTGGTGGATCAACAATTATTTTGTGTCACACACCAGGGCGCAGTTCTGATAATGGCCACACTTCACGTGAGTAGAAACATGTCCATTTTAATAATAATAACAATGTATGAAAGCTAGGCAATGTTATGATAGTTTTGGATATCATGATATATCACAGGCATTTTTACATTTGAATTGTCATTTGATATATTTTGACGCTCCAAACAATTTCATCCATTTGACTGATTTACTGATTTGTCTCCTCCATTTCATCAGCCAAAGATGGTCTGACAGCACAGGCCAGACATTATCAGACCCTGCAGGAGCTGTACAAGAAACCAAAATCCAACCAAGATGCTTTCTCCCAAATTCTTCACCTGCAGTTTCAAGCAAGAAGATCCTTCATTGATAGTGATGTTCTGAAAGAACAGGACAAGGCCAACTAAAGATCCTTGACACATGGATATGCATCCAGGATCTTTATCGTGTAAGTGATTAACTTGTTTTGGTTTATGATGAAAAGCAAGCATTTTTGCAGATTTTAACATTGACTTGCATTATAGGCGATGAATGAGCTGCGGCGCATTCTGGATAAGGGCAACAGAAAATTCATTGATGAACTAAAAAAAGAGATGGGAAGACTTCTGCACCAATGTGTAATTTTATGGTGTTTGGAAAAAAAATGAAGTGATGAAGCCACGCATAACGCTGGATGTAGGTGAGTCATTTTGCTGTGTCTCTAATTGACTGTGTAGCTGTTTCCTTGGACATAGGATGGTTTATGTTGCGCTGAATGAATAGATGCAGAATGGTAATACTCTTCATGCTGAAAAAATAAGATTTTTTTTGTGGTCAACACAAACCTAATAAGACTCATTTTTAGGAAGACTAACTTTGAACTCAAAGTTGATTTGTTCTATTCCAGTGGAATATTCCATCGCGCTGCTCAGGGCACTCCCCACACTCTTTCCTTCACCAAGTCCACCACCGAAGAAGCTGGGACATGCCAGTGAGGCACTGCTTCATGTCATTCAGGTGAAAGTTTGTTTGCATTTTCTCACATTCAACACTTCATAGTTCCATGCATGGATGTGGCGTTTCCTTCTTCTTTTTCTTTAGCCAACAGAAGATCCCACAATGTACTCGCAGAAGAGGTCTTTCTGCACTCCTGTGTTGCTGTTTGATGGGACCCGCTGTCTCATCTGTCTTGGAGCCACGGAAGACTTGAGTGACGGTCTGCTTCATCTGATGGGTTACTACTATGCCCTGCACCTCACATATCCAAAAGTGTGTGGCAACCCTTCTCTCTGTCATTCAGACAGAAGTGCTACAGGACACTATCCATGAGTGAGACACCACAGCCTCATCCAAAAAAGACCATGGCAGAATGGAAAGATTTTATTGGGGAGTAGAGCTGTGTACTAGGCATAGGTAGTGATAGACTCCCCTGGTAGTTGTAACTTGAGGGTGGGTGGGAGTCTGTTGGAACAAACATGTTATCAGTGGTGATAGGAACACAACACTATATGCTGTCCCCATACTGTTTTTTTTTTTTTTTTTTTGTGTAACTGAGAGAATATTGTAACAATTGTTACTTGCGTTCTAGAAATGATTGCTTGAGGTTGTTTTAAGATGCAATGCCTTAGTGACGTTTTTATTACAAGGCAGTGAAGGCACTGTCAGCAATTTAAGTGAATAAATAGTTGTTGACAATATTAATTCTGTTTGCTGAATTTTTTTTTTGTTGGGGGGAATGGGCGTAGGGGGGGTGGATGCTTTGTCTCATTTTGAGAAAAAAAAGCTAATATTGTGAACACTTAAATTAAGAAGAATTGCACTGTTAGTAGGTCTGGTTTTAAGATCTTTTCATTCAAATTAAGAAAGAAGCAAAGGTGAAAAAAGAATTGAGAAGCTAGTATCAAGTTTATTTGACTGAGTACAGTCCTTGGAATGAGTGCTTTACTGTTTATTTCAAGAGTTTTTCCATTCTTCAAATGCCTAGATATATCGTCTTATTTTAAGAAATCTTACCAAGTCTAAATATCTTACTGCATTGGCAGATAATTTGACTTGTTTCTAGCCTGTTCTTTCTAAAATTAAGTGTTTATTTCTTAGATATATTTTGCAGTGTGTGGACACCGAGGGGAGCTCTACAATTGGCTCATTCAACCGACCAACGAGCCAATCAGCAGCGGCGTCACAGGCCCTCCTCCTTCTTTGTTCTCTCTCTCACTTTGACTTCGGCACTGGACAGCCAGGTTTGTGGAGGGAAGGTTGGAACAAGGTAAGGACGGGGTACCCCATACATTCATGTACGTAGAGTCACTAAGTCTGAAACTCACCAGGTTTGTATCGCTTATCGATAACCCTAATGCCATACAAGTCTATGAGGGTCAAAGGTCAACTTTGTCCTAGGGACATGGGGCCACTTTCAGGTTCATCAGGATCCTCCTGGACACACCCACACCAAATTTGGGGCTTCTAGCCCATGAGGAACCCCGAAACCCTCACTCTAATTCCAGCCTTATCGCTAACCCTAATGCCATACAAGTCTATGAGGGTCAAAGGTCAACTTGTCCGAGAGACATGGGGCCATTTGCTTTTTCATCAGGAGCCCCCAAGAAGCGCACACGCCAAATTTGGGGCTTCTAGTTCTTGAGGAACCCCAAAACCCTAACCCTAATTTCAGCTAACCCTAGTTTCAGCCTTATCGTTAACCCTAATTCAATGCAAGTCTATGGAGGTCAAAGGTCAACTTTGTCCTAGAGACATGGGGCCACTTTCAGGTTCATCAGGATCCTCCTGGACACACCCATGCCAAATTTGGGGCTTCTAGCCCATGAGGAACCCCGAAACCCTCACTCTAATTCCAGCCTTATCGCTAAACCCTAATGCAGTGCAAGTCTATGAAGGTCAAAGCTCAACTTTGTCCGTGAAACATCAAGTGTTTTTTTCATGAATCATTCATCAATGTTAAGAGTTTGCTTTGTGGAGAATTCACAATAAAAATACATTGACACTGTCAAAGATGGACTCAAGCACTATTATTGAACTATACTGTATTTTTTGAGTGATGTGAAGCTTTTGACAAGCGCTGCGCAAAGGAGGCCCATTTGTTTTTGTTTTTTTTGAAGGGGGCCCAAAATTCCTGGCGGCGCCCCTGAGCGGGCATCTCCAGCACCAAGGCAGTGGAGCTGCCGGCCACGAGAGAAGAATTAACCAGTCCATTGAAACCATTTGTTTGGTCTAGTGAGTGGCAACAGTCCTTTGAGGATCTTAAGTGCCTTCTCAGCTGTAACCCTTTCGTGTCTGCTCCAAATTTTTCCTCATTGGCTAGAAGCCCCAAATCTAGCGTGGGCGCTTCTTGGGGGCTCCTGATGAAAAAGCAAGTGGCCCCATGTCTCTAGGACAAAGTTGAAAATTCACCCCATAGACTTGCATTGAATTAGGGTTAACAATAAGGCTGAAACTAGGGTTAGGGTTAGGGTTAGGGTTAGCTGAAATTAGGGTTAGGGTTTCCGGGTTCCTCAAGTACTAGAAGCCCCAAATTTGGCGTGGGTGCTTCTTGGGGGCTCCTGATGAAAAAGCAAGTGGCCCCATATCTGTAGGACAAAGTGGAAATTTCACCCCATAGACTTGTATGGCATTAGGGTTAGGGTCCAAGAGTACACATACACATTTTCTTTTGCTTTATTGATTTCAGCTCATCGTCTCCAGCTGCAAAGGTACAGAAACCTTTCTGTGTTTTGATGTCGTGTGTGAGAAAACATCACTTTTTTCTGTAAACTTGTGTTATCATTGTCCTTCATTGAAAATGACACAATCTTTCATTTCATTGTTCAGATGCCGAACACCAAGGCATTCCGTCGCTCTCTGGCCATGAAACGACGCCTGGAGCAAAAACGGGATTGGACACCTTTTCCACCTCGGAAGGACTTTGAACGTCGTGAGTACTTCCACGTTCATGATTTCATGTTCTGCCTGTGTTGTTATGTTGTATTCCAAATAAATCTTCCAAAAACATATTTAGATTTTTCTTTTTTGTCAATTTACACAGGGCGCGGTACTGGTCAGCGACCTGGGTGCGACGATGGCCCGTTTTGCTCCTGACTGACAAAACAGTGCAAGTTCGTTCTTAAGGCCCAGCAACCAGACAAGAAGGTATGGGTCGTGATTTTGTCAAGCCACGAGTTTCTTTATGTTTTTGTTCTGGTGGTGGGAGACTCACATCTCTGTCCACTTGTGGATGGTTTTGTGTTCTCGCCCCGGGCAACAACCTTGAACACGGGCTTGTAACAGACTCCGCCCAGAATTTTGCTGCGCTACTGGCAACTGTGTTGGACCGCTGGCCCAAGGTTTGTTTATCTGCTGTGACAAACAAATTTGAACACATGAACGTCATCGCCACTTTGTTTTATCAATATCAAGTAATTCCATGATCCATAGTTCAATAACAAGAATATTCATGAATTTATTTTGCATTTTTATGTTTGTTTGGGTTTTTTTTTTTTATATACAACTATTTTGTAGGTGTTTGTGCTTGACTTTCCACCTCGCCTGACTGTCAAGCCAGAACTACAAACAGCGCTACGTCAAGTATATCATCGTGTTGCTGCACGCATGGGTGTGTAAAATACATATTTTTGTTGTATTTTTTTCTCTTCAGTGACACTGTCCTAACAGATATTTCTTAGAATTGTGTGATTACATAATTAATTATGTGACACTTCTTCCAGGTTTAACATTTGTGTATATGGCCGATCACCTCCCCCTTCGTCAGCTGTACATGGTGGTGTTATGATGGTGTAAGTTTTGCCTTCTTCAGCCTTACTTGCTCTTCATTTGATATGACAAATATGTGTTAACATGTTGTTTTCTGTTTAGGTGCACCTCAGGACTGATTTTGGTGGAGCGTCTGCATGCTGCATGCTCCATCAGCTCGCACCCCCTTCACCTAGGCCAGGGGTGTTGTGCCACAACCAATCATCGCCCAGGATGTCTCCCAGAGTGGTTGTGACAGGTTCTGTCCACATGCCAGTGTATGGACCTGCTCCTGAATGGACTTTTGTTGGACAGGAGGTTGAGGTAACCTGTTCATCCCTCTTTTTTTTTTTTTTTTTCCCCAATCGTGTATTTGTCAAACTGTGCAACTTTTTATTTTAAAAATGAACACTTATCCTAAGTTGACTCTGTTGACTTTATAGACAGTACCAACAGCTGTTGAGACTGCATTTCACACAGACATCCCGTCCAATCCCGTGTGGTTCAGTGAGGCTGTGCTGCTGGACCACATGGAGACCGTCGTGGAGTCATCTGGCAGGGTTTCCCCAGCTGCCACACAATTATTCATACACTTATCAACTAGGGGTGGGTGAAAAAAAAAAAATCAATATTGCAATATATTGTTGTCCTTTCTGTCGCAATAAATAATCGATACACTGACTGCAAATATCAATATTTTTTTCCAAACACCACCTGTCCACCTGTCCCGGGAAAGATAAAATCTCTCCCGGGACACAATTTGTCCCGTTTTTTAGGGAAAATGACAAAACCTCATTTAATTTCCGTCTGTGGTCTAGATAGGGTTGCCAACCCTCCCGTAAAATACGCGATTGTCCCATATTTGGCAACTAAAAAGCCTGTCCCGTAATGAACTGATGGGGGACGCACTTCACTTTGTCCCGTATATTTTGGGGACGCGGTTATTTATTTATTTATTTTGTCTGCATCATTTTTTATTGATTTTCAGAATCGGGGCAGTGAAAGGATTTTTTTCCCTCTTTCATCTTCCCGTCGGTTTGTATATCCCAAGTCCCCAAGTTGAGATAAAACAAGTTGCTACTGACTTTACATTACCAGAAAGCACTGTCCTTGTTTACATGAAAGTTATTAATGTTCATGCACTTTAATATGTTTGCTTGTGCAGTGCACGTTTGTTTGTACATTATACAAAGTTTTGGAATAAATGCAAGATCACAGGCATTTTCCTTTTTATGGGTATTTTTTTCTTTTTCAGTCACATATCGTCTGCAAAATTTCGAAGATATCGAAGATATCATGTGTCGTGATGTTGTCATTATCTTGGGCCAAATATCGTCACAGTATCGAATCGTGGGTTAGCCGTATCGCCCCAGCCCTATTATCAACACAAGATCACATATGTACAGTACATGTACAGTTTAATTAGTGTGTTACTTTTGTAAGACAGTCAAATCCACATCCTGAAGTGTTTTCTCTAACAATGGAAGTTCTTCAAAGACGGGGGTTACAACTGTATCAATCTCACCTATTGTAATTAACTAACATGATTTACATGTCGCGGGAAAGGAACCACCGAGGGCCAAAAGGTATCTCCTTGTGTTTGTTGGATTTGCATTCAGGGACTGTCTCTGCCTTTTGTTTAGAACTTTCCTTTGAAATGTTGTGAGTGTCAGTGCGAGAGGTATGAAGGTCTTGGTGATCTATTGTTGCTGTGGAAAATTACCCCTGATGACCAAAAGGTTCCCGAGTAGGAAGAGTTGATCTGATTTGAATCTTTTAAATATGCATTTTAGCAGTGTCTCTGTTCTGGGAGGATATTTAAGGGAAGGAACAAGAATCTGAAGGTCTCTTCTTTTTTCTCTCTCCTTTTCTGGGACCCACTCTCTCTCTCTCTCTCTCTTTTTCCTCTTTTTCACTCTCTCTCTCTCTCTCTCTCTCTCTCTCTTTTTTCTTCTTCTTTTTCTTTGACTTCTTGATTTCTTTTACCATCATTTTTACACAACCAGTCTGTTACATTTTTGCTGCATTTTTACTCTGGACATCGCAATAAACTGGTATGTTATCCATTCCCCTTCAATATTAACTTGTTGAGACTTTTGTTTCTATGTGGAGAGCAATCTGACATCAGATATTGATTTAGTCTTCAGTTATATGGTAAATTCATTCGAGTAATGCTTGTACTCTTTACCTCTGAGTTGAATAGAAAAGATTGAGTGTCATGTTTTTCTAACTATTGAGTTGGAAGATATAAACCTCTGAACATCTCAACCTAGATGTCTGGGCTGTTCTTCTATGTTAAGAAGGTCACTGAATGCTTTGTCTATATCTGCCATCACTGAACTAAGATAGGGATTAATCAGAATCCCAAAGACCTTAGTTATATGGTAAGTTTCACTGGACATTATTCAAACCCTTAACCTCTGAGTTGGTCAGATAAGATTGGGTATCATGTTCAATAACCTCTGAATACTCCAACCCAGACATCAGGCTATTCTTCCATGTTTAATGAACAAACTGAATAGTTTTGTTAATTTATAGAAGCCATCCCTGAACTGAAGACTAATGTCAGATCACGAGAATTTTATTATTATTGAGTCTATATTCTTAATTATTAATCAAGTCTTTCTCTCAATGAATGTATAAAAGTAAAGTTATTATTATCAAATGGAGTCAGATTAAATTAATTATTATGTATTTTACTTTGAAATTCTCACCTTGACACCGGAACGACGGAATACGTATTGGGGAGATATTACTATTTGTGTCTAGATATTTCCTCCCCTACACTTTGTTTATGAATTAATTTCTTTATGTTCTTCCAGATGTCCAGCCTGAGACGTCGATCAGCACGCGTTGCCTCAAAAACCAAAACAAACAAGTGACATGTTGGTATTTGGGATATGTGTATTTCATTGTGTGCATCTTTGTGATTGGACAATAAATGCAGTTCTTTAAACGTTACTTTGTGTCCTTGTATTTGCAGGTGTGGGCAACACGTTCAACTGTCCACATGACTGAGTCTGCCTCCAGCAATGTCACAGCAGTGCAGCAGGTTTGTACTTATTCATTTCCACTTCATCACCTGTGTGTGTTTTCTAGGCTTTACACCGATCTTATCGGCTGTATCGGATCGGCCGATATTTGGCATTTTTTGAAACGTTCATGATCGGGCGTCATGTCATGAATCTCCGATCAATGACGTCATGGTCGTGTTGAAACTTTTTTAATCTGTCTCATTTCCTCCAAAGTAGTTTCACAGCATCGACATGTTTATTTGTTTGTATCCGAGAGCTAATGATTCATGATTCAAAAACCTTCATTTTCGTCTTCGTGCCTCTTCCTGTTTTGAGTACTGTCGCTATGTGACGGACAATAAAGTTTCTTTGAATCTTCACGACAGCAACATCCATGGGCGACACAAACAAACGTGTCGGGGGTGTGGAAGTTTTTCAAAGTGAGAGAAACAGACATGGCACAAGCTACCTGCAATATATGCAACGCTACAGTACCTAGCGGGGGAACTTTGGTAAAAAAATTCAACAC